>NC_134489.1:36811742-36859242 GCF_040206685.1 Ascaphus truei
TTCTCTAGCAGGGTTTCCAATGCAGGGTTTAAGCCTCATCATCTCGGAGTCTTAATAGAAGCAGCATGTGCACTGACACCTTATATCAGGGGTGGCCAACTCCAGTCCTCAAACAGGTAAGCTTTTCGGGATACCCCTGCTTCAGCACAGGTGGAGCAGTCGAAGATTGAGCCACCAGTGCTGACGCAGGGGTATCCTGAAGACCTGACCTGTTGGTGGCCCTTGAGGACTAGAGTTGGCCACCCCTGATATAAGGTGTCAGTGCACATGCTGCTTCTATTAAAGACTGTGGCTAAACACAGCAATGAAGGGGTTAATAGAATATACTTTATACTGGGACAAAAGGGCACATTATTTGTACTTATTTAAAAACAAACCGTTAATTAATTTTATTTTTAGAATGACTTAATTACTCTAATTATTATTGCCCACCCATCTGCAAAATGCAAGTTCACTGCAGTCTACAGAACAGACCACAAAGCAAGTGTATTTTAATCGGGATATGGAACAAAATATGCAAATAATCATGAAAGCAGAAAATGCTGATCCCATGCAGAGTGGCAGCAAATCAGGAAACAGTGAAAAAAGGAATTTGTGGCCAAAAGAGCTTACAATCTAAGGGGAGAGAACATCTCCCAGCTGCAAAACCGGTGCAAGAAATGATGGCGCCAACGGCATGACATGTATCCGAGAAAACCACACATTGCTATGAATCTGGTGCTGGTTTTTTTGCATCCAGGAGACTTTGGCACAGAAGAGAATAGGAATTCTCCTTCTACTGATTGCATGAGCTAAGAAATTAAGAGACAGGTGCAAGGTGAGACCAGACTGCTCAGCGGATCATGTTAAATTAGCAGTGAGCTGCGGATATAAAAACTGTCTCATCAGCTACATCTTATTTCCGAACCTTTAATGGCTCCTGAGCAGTTCCTGTTTTTCTTTCGATAATAGAGCAAGAAAACAGCGTTCGTTCCAAGTCATTGTACCGACCAGAAGCTGTCCTTTAATCAAGGTTACTAATGATCTCTGTCAAAAGGTGTATGCTTCAAGGTGTAGTCCCACACAGGACCAAACTGAACTAATGGCTGTGACTGGATAGTGCTTCAAATTAGACCAGTGTATATTATTATTCTTTCATTTCCAGTGGGAACTTTGAAGCAAGTCTCTAAAATACATGCACATTATTCCATGTCAGAGAACCGGGGGAGTGGGGGGGAGAGAGAGGAGAGAGAGAGAGAGGGCAGAGAGGTGAGTTTACTTAGGCTGCGCTTATAGTGCCAGCGACAGTGACGCACCATTGCATCAAAACAAATGTATTGCTGCCGTCGCATACGCTTATAGTAGGCCCAACGCGATGGCTTGGTCGCGATCGCTGGAAGTCACTTCAATTTGATTTTTCCAGCGACCACAGCATGACGTCAGTGTCACTGTCGCTGGCACTATAAGTGCAGCCTCACATGCAGCAACACAGATAAGAGGCAGGAGATAAGGCTGCTTAACCCTATGTGTGCCCTTTGGACGTAACTCGGGTGGGCAACTCCAGTTGTCAAGGGCCACCAACAGGTCAGGTTTTAAGAATATCCCCGCTTCAGTGAGCTTTGACTGAGCCACTGATTTAGCCACTTGTGCTGAAGCAGGGATATCCTGAAAACCTGACCTGTTGGTGGCCCTTGAGGACTGGAGTTGCCCACCCCTGACGTAACTACTACACCGTAACAACCCCGCTCGTTTTTCTAGGGGAGGATGCGATTTGTCACTAAGTGGAACTGAAGGAGGACGCCTCCCCTCCTATTCCATCATCGGTGACGGAGCGGTCCTGTGATTGCCAGTGCCGGAGGGGCCGTGGCGCTCTGGTGTGACTCAAAGTGACAGTGTCACATCTCGAGTCACAATTTACAAACATTTCCAAGACACTGTTAGAAAATGATTATTCATACTTGTCTTTTCGAAGGCTTCGGTCACCAAGATTTAACCTTGTAAACATACACTGCAATTAATTCATTTCTGTTCTGTGAGGGTTTGCATCCGACACTGGAGGGAAACTAACTGCACAGTGCTCAGATGTATGAATTTCTCACTGGTCCTCAGGACATTACACTGAGCCAATGTCACCTATACCCTAGTAAAGCACTGAAACAGGTACAACCTCAAATCCATGCTCTCCGTGTGACAGGCAGTGGGTAATTCTCTTCTGTGGTTAGGGAAAGCTGAAGGAAACCTTGTAGAAATCTTGTCTTCGCAGCCAAATTGGATCTCATAAATGGTTCCAGTTGCAAGCACCTGAAGAGGAGACTCGTGAGAGCTTCCAAGTTTGTGTTCAACTTCATCTATGAAGAATTATATTTTGTTGACTTGTTAAAAGGTTTCGCAATCTGCAACAAAATTAAAAAAGCTCATGCATGCCCTCGTTCTCTCCCGACTTGACTATTGCAACCTTCTCCTCTCTGGCCTTCTTGCCTACCAACTCCATACAATCTAAATCAAAATGCCACTTCTAGAGTTCACGCTATCTTTTAAATAAGAATAACAATGGGCACACCATAAATATGAGAAAGAAATGATTTTAGAAGCTCAAAGTTTCGGCGAACATCTGGAGCCTTTATCAGTGAATAGCCGAAATGTTAGGCCAAGAAAAAACTTTTTTTTTTTGCAAATTTATGGAGTACCTATCCATTTGTTATTTTTGTACAGCACCCTCTTTAGTAGTCTGGTCGAAACTATTTAAGTGTGTGCCCCAATCCCGTCACATTGATGTGTGTATAAATAAATATATGTGTGTGTCTCCATGGCAACACAGCGTCAAATGATGCCCGTTGCTAGGACACGGGACGTCAGATGATGCCGCGGGTCACATGACCCTGCAGCATCATTTGATGCCAAATTAGAGGTAATGGGGGGGGGGGGACCCTGGAGGAGAGCATGCATGGGGGGGGGGGCACAGCGCAGGAAGTTTGCGCATCCCTGTGCTAGGTGAAAATGGCGAAAAGCAGCTTTGTAGACCTGTCTAAGCCATGTGATTTTTTTTGCTACATATATATATATATATATATATATATATATATATATATATATATATATATATATATATATACATATAGTGGTTGACAAATCACCAAAAAATCTACTCGCCACACAAAAAAATCTACTCGCCACCTAGTACCAAACGTGTGCTGCTTGGGCCAATATTTACTCGCCCGGGGGTTAAATCCACTCGCCCGGGGCGAGCAAATGTATAGGTTTGTCGAACACTGTGTATATATATATATATATATATATATATACACACATATATAATATATACACACATATATATACATACATATATATATATACATACACACATATATATATATATATATATATATATATATATATATATATATATATATATATATATATATATATATATATATATATATATATATATGTAGAGGTATCAGTACCGTGTTAGCCGAGCTTCAATAATCAAAAAAATAAATAGATGATACCGTTCTGTGGCTAACGAAATAAAAGCATTTCGTTAGCCACAGAACGGTATCATCTATTTATTTTTTTGATTATATATATATATATATATATATATATATATATACACATACACACATACATATCACTTGTGAGCACATTCACATATCTTATGTATATATAGTATGCAGCGCTGCAGAAAGTAATACAATTTCCTAATACAATGACCTAACTGACTGTTGATAAGACATATCCGTAGTGTTTGTGATCTCCACAAGAAGGTTCCACCACTGCTATCTGCAGCCTGGGAATAGTCTCTAGACACCCTCGTACTCTGAGGGAGATTGGATACTTAACACTATAATTACAGTACATAATAAATTACCATGTACAGAAGCTGTTGTTACTCTTCTTAATGACCAGACATTTTTTTTTCGCCCTTGCATTTAGGAAGCTAACCCAAACAGTTCTGCTCAGATAACCAATGAGCCAGTGATTATTTGGGGGGGATATGAAGGTACCTTGGCCATCCATCTTTTAACCCTTTTATATGATCAGCTTATTTTACAAAGGTTTGTAGAACACCTCTGCTACAGGAACTGAACTTATCTTGTGCCGTCCATGAATGCAGCACAAAGATAATATTATACAAGACAATGCATGGAAGAATAAAACATACAGGAAAAAAGTCCATAATACATCAAACTCAATATTTAGTCCCCGACATGAAGAGCTTACAATCTAATTGAAGAGAGAGATGGAAATATAAAGATTTTTTTTATTTTATTTAAATAAACCAATGTTATTCTAAAAAATGGTTCTGTACGTTCTGAAATATAAACATTTAAAAAGTACCAGCACTGTGGGTTTGTAAATAAAATAGCAGCGATCCCTCATATGGCTTAGTTACTGTCACACATAGACCACTGCTATGTACCAAAACTATGGACTGCAAGCTCCCCGCCGAATGGTGGTACACAGAACCTGTATGATTGTGTTCAGCACTGCATACACTGTCAGTGCCATATAAAGGAAATGATTCAACAATGGGACTTTGATACTGCTTGTATAGGACATATCCATGGTGCTCAGGCAGTCTGCCAGTCCCCCGTCCCCCCCACCCCCCAGCAATGAGGGACCCTGACACACTGTGACCGTTACATCCACTGGTTTCAATTTCACTGACCAACTTCCTCCTTGCAGAGGGAGATACAGAAGTGAAACTGGCAGCTGTGTGATGAGCAAGGATGCAGGGGCTGGAGATCAAGGGCCACTGGCAAGAAGAAAGAAGTGATTGCGGATTTAACCCCTTCACTGGCAAAAGGGTCAAGGCAGCCACAGTGAGCCGAGACACAGACATCGCCACCATGCTGTGTGCCACAGTGTGGGTACCACTGCTTTATCAACAAGTTCCGTAGCACCAACACTACCATACAGGCACGCGCCACAGATCCGTGGCAACCAAAGAACAAGCGCAAACACCGCTTAAATTAATCAGGTGATAAACCCTGTGAGAGTGAATACAGGCACAAATTAGAAATAAATGTACACTAGATAGGGTGCTGCTCCCAAAGTGGACTCGATCCAAGTCCAAAACAGGGATGTAGAAACAAGGGGTCAGGAGCGCACTCACACCCAGGAGTATATAGAAAGGAGGAGGAACGTGTATGGGTGCCAGGGCGCTCCTGACCCCTTGTTTCTGCGCACCATCCAAGGACAAAACCAGAAGAGCTTACAATCTACTTTCAGCGGATTTAGGCAACACGATATATGCACATGCAGGCTTCATGTGTTTTAGTAGGATATGCTGGGTTATAGATGGGTATATTCTGCGCCTACATAGTGTACTAGGAAACTCTGCGATATTCCGAGTTACAAAGTGATAACTTGTGTTATCTGGAGAAACAATGTAACACATATATATATATATGTATATATAATTACACACGTTGTATGGCAGCACACTCTTAAAGTAGAACAATGGTCTTGGAGATCAACCCGTGTAGTTATTCAAACAAGACAATGATCATTGATTGGTATAAACCAGCTCTGGAGACAAATATTGTGATTAAAATAAAAATAGGTTTAATCAATGAATTAGAACAGGGGGGGGGGGGCAAACTCCAGTCCATAAGGGCCACCAACAGGCCAGGTATTAGGGATATCTCTGCTTTAGCACTGGTGGCTCAATCAGTGTTTCAGTCAAAGACTGAGCCACCTGTGCTGAAGCAGGGATATCCTGAACACCTGACCTGTTGGTGGCCCTTATGGACTGGAGTTGGCCACCCCTGCATTAGAACAAGCCCGACGTGTCGGTGCACCCCTGAGGAAGGTCCCCCTGTGATCCGAGACGTGGAGTTTCTTGTAATATACTGATAAAATAAAATATGTAACAATATTTGTACATACAATATTTAGACGTGTGTGTGTGTGTGTGTGTGTGTGTGTGTGTGTGTGTACACAGTGCTATGTACAACTCACCAAGATACCACTGTAAAAAGAGTAAGATCAGGCGTTATTTTTTCCTGATGCTAGAAAGTGCGTTTCGCTCACCGTAAGTGGTTTAGGCAAAGGGTTAGCTGCCTGTGCATACAGTTAATTAAGAAGGTAAGCACTCGACCCATATTCAACGGAAATAATTACCAGACTGTGTTCCTTCGCTAATTTCTCGAGTACATAGCAACCCTGAGCCAGGATACCTGCAAAGGCAGCGCAGGGAAGGCCGGCGGCCATTAATGATCAACCCTTCCGCGCTGGAGCACTCTGCCATGCATTGCACGAAGATTAACCCTTCCCTGCCAGGGGGGTCAGAGATACAATGTATTAACCCTTCCCTGCCAAAGGGGCCAGTGATACAATGTATTAACCCTTCCCTGCCAAAGGGGCCAGTGATACAATGTATTAACCCTTCCCTGCCAGAGGGGCCAGTAATACAATGTATTAACCCTTCACTGTCAGAGGGGCAAGAGATACAATGTATTAACCCTTCCCTGCCAGAGGGGCCAGTGATACAATGTATTAACCCTTCCCTGCCAGAGGGGCCAGTGATACAATGTATTAACCCTTCACTGCCAGAGGGGCCAGAGATACAATGTATTAACCCTTCCCTGCCAGAGCAGAGTGATACATTGCATCACTGGCAGTGAAGAGTTAATACCTTGTATTAACCTTTCACTGCCAAAGGGGCCAGTGATGCAATGTATTAACCCTTCACTGCCAGCGAGCCCAGTGATACAATGTATTAACCCTTCACTGCCAGCGAGCCCAGTGATACAATGTATTAACGCTTCACTGCCAGAGAACGACAATACATTAAACCCCCTTTTAAGCCCCTTTGGCCGCGAAGGGTTAAAAAAACAGCCCTGTTTTATTTATTAAGGGGAGAATTTCCCAGAGTACAGTGTTGTAAAAGAATGAAAAACAGAAAATGAGCGTCAACGCCACTTTTTTTTCGTGATCTTTAATGGCAGAGGTGGCCAACTCCAGTCCTCAAGGGCCACCAACCGGTCAGGCTTTAAGAATATCCCAGCTTCAGCACAGGTGGCTCAATCAGTGGCTCGGTCTTCGACTAAACCACTGATTGAGGTACCAGTGCTGACGCAGAGATATCCCCAATGCCACCTCTTGGTGGCCCTTGAGGACTGGAGTTGGCCATCCCCGCTTTGTGGCATCAGTTCTGTGGCCTGGAACGGGGTCCACGCTCTTCCTACTCCGTCATTTGATGATGATGATTTCTTTAAATGTCACGCTTTACAGATTATGAGAAGACACATTTCCTCCGTTCCATGGCAATCATTATTAACAAAAAAAAAAGAAATGCACCGATAAGAGGTTTTGACTGTGTTGCGGGCCCTTCTGGCAATGAAAGGGTTAAAGACCCAGGCGGCACTATTGCTGCATCCCCAAAGAATATTAGTGCTGTAGCATTAGAGTGGTTAGGCCGCCTGCCACCTAACATAAAAACAGTTAACAAAGCCCTTCTTAAAATCCCTTTACTTTACCCGCCGCCGGCTGCTTAAAAACATGAATAATGAATGAAAATAAATTGTTGTTTGTTTGTGTTTTTTTTGTGCTTCATTTATTGATGAGGGCGGGAACAGCGAACAAGCCGGAGGGAGCTCTGCAAACATTAAAAAAAAAAATAATAATAATAAATAATACCCAAATTAAAATGAGACGCTGAATCCTGGAACATGCTGTTCTGATCCCTGCAGGAAAGAACCGATAGTGCCCAGGGGCCACGAATATTGACTGATCAGTACCCAAGGGCCAAACAAGCACTTTGTGCAGAGTCCTGCATTAAAAGTACCGCTCATGTGACTGGCAGTGGAGTCCCCTTCTTGAGAGATATATATATATATATATATATATATTTTTTTTTTTAAAGCTCCCACAATATAGACAGGACAAGAACACAGACAATGTAATACACACACAACTACTGTAATACCATAATACAAATACAGTACTGAGTGTACAGTATGAGGGTAAGTGAGGGAACCTACTGCAACAGAAGGGATGGTTATATATGGGCATTAGGCACAGAGAATAGTTTTACAACAATCAAATGTATTGAAGAGGTGGAGATGGTGGAGGAGATGGTGATGCACGCACAGCTGGATCTAAAAACAGAACCACAGCATACACCCTATTATTATGCAGTATAAACTTTAATAACACAATAAGTCTGATTAAAATGCACTCACAGGGAAATAAGGATCACACAGGTTATCTGCACAGTGCTTTGCAGTCCTCTCTCTCGTTGACCGATCATGTAGACTACTTTTCTGTTCAGCAGATACAGGGTCAGCAAAGCACTGTGCAGATAACCTGTGTGATCCTCATTTCTCTGTGAGTGCATGTTAATCCGACTTATTGTGTTATTAAAGTTTATACTACACCATGATGTGGTGTATGTTACACTTCTGTTTGTAGATTTAGCTACACGTGGAGAAAAGGTGGATTTTTCTCATCAGAAGTAGAACCATCCAATGTACGAACGTCAAATACCTTGCATACAGCATTTAACTCGCTACTCCCAACATGGGCTCGCTACTAACAAGGACTTGACACCACGACATAAGAGTGGAAGTGTATGAGCGCGAGTGGAACTAGAACTCTAAGATCATTGTTTGATCTCTCACAGCACAATTTACTTTCATTGCTGCAATTATTATATCAACGCACACACGCACACACGCATGCACCCCTGTGAGTGTCTGATTTTTCTTGTATATTTATCTTTTTTTTTTCCATGAGCAACCATGGCAGCTTTCTCTTTGTATTGGTTGTGCCAAAGTTTCTCTCTATATACAGTGGTGAGAAAATGTGCGTGAACCCCCTAGGATTTTCACATATTTCAAACCTAAAATGTTATTAGATCTTAATCTCAGTACTATTAATAGATAATAATAACCTGATCAAACAAAGGAGACAAAAACATGATAGTTTTCAACATTTATTTATCCACAAATGATTCAAAATTTAATATCCATGTGTGAAAAAGTATGTGATCCTTTACATTCAGTACCTGGTGGCGCCCCCTTGAGCAGCAATGGCTTCAACTAAGCGTTTCCTGTATCTGCGGGTCAGTCCCTCAGTTTTGAGGAATTTTGGCCCATTCCTCCTTACAGAACTGCTTCAACTCAGTGACGTTTGAGGGCTTCCTTGCTTGGACATCTCGCTTCAGGTTCTGCACAACATTTCAATGGGGTTTAGATCCGGACATTGACTAGGCCATTCTAAAACGCTGAATTTCTTCTTCTGCAGATCTGAATGTATATTTATTTATTTAGAAAAAAAAATACCAGGAAGTAATACATTGAGAGTTACCTCTTGTTTTCAAGTATGTCCTGGGCATAGAGTTATGATGACAAATAATACATGGTTACAAATACATCGTTACATAAGTGAACAGGGTGTACATTACATATAAGACATAGCATGCACAGTAAGAGATAATATATATTATAGGCGTATGTAACAGTTACAGACCAGATTAAAATGTGAGACAGCTTTAGTTTTGAAAGAAGTTAGACTGGTGGTGACTGTGAGAGTCTCCGGTAGATTGTTCCAGTTTTGGGGTGCACAGTAAGAGGCGGCCGGATACTTTGCTGAACCTTGTATAGGATCATTGTCTTGCTGCATGACCCACTTTCGTTTCAGCTTCAGCTCAAAGATGGATGGTCTGACATTCTCCTCTGGAATCTTCTGATACAATGCAGAATTCATATGGTTGTGTCAATGATGGCAAGCTGTCCAGGTCCTGAGGCATCAAAGTAGGCCCAAACCCACCATGCTTGATGGTTGGGATGAGGTTCTTCTGTTCAATGCCTTTTGGTTTTCGCCAAAAATAACTTTTTGGCCTTAGTGAGAAACGTTATACCTTTGACTAGTCTGTCCAGAGAACATAGTTCCAGAAGTCTTGTGGATCTATATGCTCTTCGGCGAACCTCAGACGGGCAGCAATGTCCTTTTTAGCGCGCAGAGGTTTCCTCCTGGCTATCCTTCCATGAACACCATTTCTTGTTCAGTCTTTTTCTGATAGTTGAGTCATGAACACCCACATTAGCCAAGGCGAGAGTGGCCTGCAGATCCTTGGATGTTACTCTGGGGTTGTTTGCGACTTCCTGGAAGATTTACCAGTTTGTTCTTCGAGAAATTTTGGTAGGGTGACCACTCCAAGGTGACCTGTGGTCTTGGACTTTCTGACTGACAATGGTTGATGGATTCTAGTGGTTCTAATTCTTAGAAATTGATTTGTAACCCTTTCTAGACTCATGAGCATCAATAACTGCTTTTCTGAGGTCCTCAGATTTATTTTGATCGTGGCAAGACATGTTTCCACATACCTGTATGAAAAAGACCAAACTCACAAAGTTTCTAATCTTTATATAGGGTGGGGCCTCCCAAACTCACCCCTGAAGATCTACTTAATTATTTAAACACCTGATTCTAATTATCCCCTTTAATTTAGCTCATAAAACCAGGGTTTCACTTACTTTTGTACATACCCTGACTTTCAATTACTCATTGTTTGTCTAATTTATACATCATTTTGTTTCAAAATACATGGAATTGGTTAATATAAACCCTATTGGATATAATATAAACATTATTGGATATTTAAGAATGTGAACTTCTATTTGAATCAAGAAGTTTATCAAGGAAAAACTATGGAATTTTCATTATCATTGGGGTTCACAATGTCTTTCTTGCCACACGCATGCACGCACGCACGCACGCACGCATATATATATATATATATATATATATATACACATATATATATACACATATATATATATATACACACATACTCATACAGTGATCGTATTCTGTGGCCAGTCACTGCGCTGATGCTACTAATGCCACCGGGTCCTGGCACTGAGCCATTTCTCCACACCGCAAGCCACAGCCGTTGAGCAGCTAGATTGGCAACGGAGGCGCAAGCTGAGTGAGGACACAGAGGCGTCTTTCGTTAACACAGCAGAGGGCAAAAGCAGTGTTACAGTACAATGTTTACTGATGATACATGCGGAGAAAGTTCTTTTTACTTAAAGACCTGCTGTATTTCCACCCTCTCGCTATGGAGAATGCTGCTGTGTGCGAAGCTTAATGGCACAATTACAGCTATTTTCTGCGTAGACCAAAAATGTCAACTCGGACTGATTTCCCATGTGTCCCACTGATTTGTAGTCGGTCTCACTGATTCTTTTTCCGGATCAGCGTCTCATACACTTCACTTGAGTCTCATTGACCCATCTCCATCTTTCCAATTAAACTGCCATTTTTGGGGCCAGAAAATACAATTGTCCACTAATATTTTGATATTGCGTTTCCCAACATACGTATAGCCAGAGAACCAGGAGGTGGTGGGGAGAATAAACAGACCACACCCGCAATTCAATTAATATTTTGCCCGGAAATATAGAAAACCCTTATAGTGTCAAGTACAAAGCAATTTAATTGCTGTCATTTCCAAAAGGTGTCACTTTTACAAATGTGAATTAAAAAAAAAAAAAAAAAAAAAAGACACGCCCCCCGAAGTGGATACATTTGTTAAAACCTGTAACACAAACAGGTGTGGAGACAGAGAGCAATGTTGCTTTGTGCTTCAGTTGGTCTAGGCTGCAATTTCCCGGCTTTTGTGAGTTTTTGAGCACACCCTATTTCATATTTTCTTAACATCCACATTTCTTGGTATAAAAAAAAATAGCATGAATCGTATGAATCAATTAGGTAGAAAAAGGCAGGAATGCAGAAACGGGGGTTCTGCTCTACCGAACGTAGAAAAAGGGTCGGAAACTAGGGCATCTAGAAGTGCTATTTTTGTCTACTCTGTGGATGTTTTTTGTCACTTCGTTTTTTACCCCCCATAACCACTTACCAGCTTCACGTTGCACAGCCAGCAAACAACCTCGCACTGTTAAGACCCAAAAGGTTCGAAACAGCTGTCTGTGAGTAGGGTTACTGAACATGTACTTCTTTAACCCAGGCTGTGCTGTAAAAGCTGTGCAATGCCGCAGGCGTAAGCTTATAGGGTTCCATGTTAAAACTGTGCTCATTTACATGTCATTACCCAGAATCCCTGGCTCCAGTAGAAGCCATGTCTGGTTGTACCTATACAAATTGTGGGTTCGTTTATAAATAATGTCGTAATAATTTTTGTGCTTGTATCAATTAATTGTATTTATTAATTCCTAATAATTCCCCATAGACTTGGTTATCCTTCTCGTAGGAGCCTTTTAACCCTTGCCATGCCAAAGAGGCCTGGAACAGACTACAAAGTGATGGGGTTTAAATACTCCATATTATGATGTCGCCTTGCTCCCAAAGAGTTAAAATAATAATAATGAAGGAATTAATACTTTTATTTTTGTATGTTGCTGGACCATTTGGCAGCAAATGGGTTAAGTAGGAGTGCGGTGGTTGGTCCAAATACAATCTGCATTTTCTGTGTGTCACTTTTAAGATGGCTGCCTCCTTCAACTTTAAGTTCTCTGTACTGTAAAACATCCATACTTTAGACAATGGAGAACTTCCTCCATTTCTAACATAAAAAGGAAGTGTTTGCTTGGAAGAGCTCGCTAATGTTGCCAGTAATTACTAGCTGTCAAGGAAGTTACCAATTTGACTTTGAATTTAAGAAACGCAAAAATAAAAAAACGTGATGAGAGAGAGAGAGAGAGAGAGAGAGAGAGAGAGAGAGAGAGAGAGAGAGAGAGAGAGAGAGAGAGAGAGAGAGAGAGAGAGAGAGAGAGAGAGAGAGAGAGAGAGAGAGAGAGAGAGAGAGAGAGAGAGAGAGAGGGGGGGCTTATTTTATATTCGTTTTAAGATTAAAACAAAATAAGCATTTGATATATTTATATATTAGACACGGTTTATTGTTTTATTAAAGAAAAGCTTAACACTAAAAATATTAAGTGGAGACAAAGTATTAAAATATTATAAGTTGGGGATAAACTAACTAGGCCTCGAACCTGATTAAAAAAACATGTAGTATTGCTTATTCATCTTGGATTGCTGTGTGCCTCCTTTGTGGCAAACAAACTCAAGGGAACTGCCTTTGTTTGTTAGGCCTCGGGCATGGTCAGCGCACCGTGCTGAGGCGCGCTCTCACTTACCAGTGAGCCCCTGCAGCCGCAATGAGAGCGGCTTTAGTAGGGGCTCGCCTACGCTTCCGCACATTAGGTCTTATTCAAATTTTACATTTCGCGCTCATGGGAGCGCAGGGCCGGTCATGTGAGTGGTTCGCCCAATGAGAGCGAACCAGCTCCGTGACGTCACTGGCCCGCCCCCCGACACGCCCCCCGGACGGCGCGCTAACCAAGGCCAGGGAACGCACCCGCTTTCCCTCAGCCTCAGTGCGCCTCCGTACGGGCTGAGTCACCATGGACTCAGCCTTAGAGTGAGTGGAGAGCCCGGCAGAGCACTGCGCAGTGCATGGGGGGTTGAACGCAGTACATGGGGGGGGGGGGGTTGAACGCAGTACATGGGGGGGGGGGGTTTGAACGCAGTACATGGGGGGGGTTTGAACACAGTGCATGGGGGGGAGCTTTGAACACAGTGCATGGGGGGGAGCTTTGAACACAGTGCATGGGGGGGAGCTTTGAACACAGTGCATGGGGGGAGGGTAAACGCAGTGGATGAGCAGCACACTAACACGCAGGAAGTGGCTTGTCACTGTGGTAGTCATACACGGTTAGTAGTACAGTAGCTACAGAGTGCAGCGGCCTCAGAGACCACCAAGCTGCAAAACATCTGGGGGAACTGGAGACACGTCTTGCAAACACAGTTGCTTCCGATTGGGAAGACCTAGATCAGAAACACAGGCCTCAGTTATATTAATATATACACACACACACACACACACACACACACACACACACACACACACACACACACACACACACACACACACACACACACACACACCCATTATATTGACGTTTGTGCATCTTGGTTTCAGCTATGGTGTATATATACACACCAAACATATACAGACCATTTCCTACCTGCTGTGACAGCTCAGGTCCCACTTACTTATTGACATGTTCCTCATATTTAGGATGCTCCTGCCTATCCTATGCTGCTTTAAACCCCTTAACTGTATTTATCTCTACCCCCTTGCTGGGAGGCTGTTCCACAGATCCACTACCTTGGTCAGTACAGAAGAACATCCTCCAAGTCCCATATCCTCACAGCGTGACCTTGTCTATCTCTGATAAATGATTCCCGCCTGCACCTTATTGCTCAAGTGGATGAATCTGAAAACTCCAATCACCCCCCCCCCCCCCTCTCTCCCTTTTTCCAGGCTGTACGTGTATATACGCGTCCTATTTTGAGTATCATTGCTTAAGATATCTTGCTTCACAAGAGTATTAAAATAATCACTCCCAGGCCCCCTTTCAGTAGCGCGCAGCCGCCTTCCTCCTGCGTAAGGGTTTTTAACTCCATTGCTGAGGGCGGAAACTCGCGTCATGGCCTATTGCAGGAGCAGACAACTTCCAGTTATCAAGGGCCACCAACAGGTCAGGTTTTCAGGATATCCCTGCTTCAGCACAGGTGGCTCAATCTGTGGCTCAGTCGAAGACTGCAACACCTGTGCTGAAGCACGGATATCCTGAAAACCTGACCTGTTGGTGGCCCTTGATAACTGGAGTTGTCCGCTCCTGCAATAGGCCATGAAGCGAGTTTCCGCCCTCAGCAATGGAGTTAAAAACCCCTACGCAGGAGGAAGGCGGCTTCGCGGCACCTTGGTTTAAGTTTTACCAGTAATAAATAAGTGTAGAAAAATGCAAAAACACAGCTCGCAATCCTCTATTACTACAGTACTAGCAAATCCAGTCATACAACTACTCAGGAAACATGTACAGGCAGAGCTACCACAGGACATTACATCACTCAGCAGTCATATGCGCCTGAAACTTCACAGTCATCCCGCACAGAATCACTGAGTGCTGATCAAGACCTGCGAAGGCTGCTCGTTCTCCCGCTTTCCCAAACCCAGGATATATTTTAGGGAGGTCTGCAGGGGTAAACTGAGACCAAAGCCTGGTCTTCTAAACCAGGGGGTGAGCAAGTCCAGTCCTCAAGGGTCACCAACAGGTCAGGTTTTCAGGCTCTCTGCGCTTCAGTCGTTGACTGAGCCACCTGTGCTGAAGCAGGGGTATCCTGAAAACCTGACCTGTTGGTGGCCCTTGAGGATTGGAGTTGCCCGCCCCTGATCCCTTTAGTTCCACAAGGGAGTGCAGGGGGTTAACCCAGAGAATACGCATGCAGTGATAAGATACAAAAAAAGATGTCATGTAGAAATAGGACACATTGTATATACTTATATATTCTTCTGCCCCACACAGGTCCTGGAAGTCTGCTCTCCCCCTGAATCCTAAAGAAAAGCTTCTTCCCAGAATAATATTAATTCTGTGGCACTCCAAATCAAAATGCAGACATACCACAGCCACCGAGTGAGTATGAAAGAGAACGAACAGGAACATCAAAAATGCTACGTTGTATCTAAAGCAGGGGGGCGCAAACTTTTCCCCGTGCGCACCCCTGCCTGCTCTCCTCAGCGACTCGCTGCCCCCCTCCCCCCCCCCCCCGCCATCCCCCTCCCCCCGTCCAATGACGCGCAGGGTCATGGATGTCACGTCGTCATGGTAACATGACCCCGCGGCGTCATTTGACGCCGGGTTACCAGAACGACGCGTCACTGGAAGGGAAGTGTATTATAGAGGCCTCTCGCTGTCCCCCGGCATTAAATGCCTGGGAGGGGGGAGAGTGCGGGACCTCTATAACTGCCGCGCCCCCCTTATAAAATCTAGCGCCCCCCCAACCCCCCCAAGTTTTTGCACCGCTGATCTAAAACATTAACGCTGCTCAAGCAAGATTTCTATTTCACGAAAGATAACTTTTAGCTTCAAAATCACATTTTGGGATCGTCTTAGGGAGGTGTACTAACACCATCAGTGCCCCAGGGGCCAGCAAGCCCTGGGATCGCCTTCCACCCTGTGTCCCCGCAGCGCTGCGAGTAACCCGTCCGAGCCCAGCGTGGATTGTGAAAGAGGTGTGGCACACAGCTAAATTACAAGGGGCACAGTTCAGTTAAAGGAATTCACACGCCCTGTGTTCAGATAAGTGTGCAAAAGGTAAAGGGAAGAAAAATCAATATTAAACACACACATTATATGTATTATATATACACATACACAATTCAGCTGCTGACGTAAATCCTTCCCTAATGACGTTGCCGGCTGGTGAACGATTCACTCTATATAAATCAAAAGATTTTTTAACATTGTGAGAGCATAGTATTCGCTCTCAGTAATTGAAAGTATAGTTTTTACGATATTACACTATAGAGCATGCACGTTGAGCATATGTATGTATATCCTTCCCTCCAATCTTTATCTCACTGCCTCAAAGTGGCGGGGAGGTGGCAGTGGGTGATGAGGAAGATGTTTAGTGGCACTTGCGCTGGAAGGTGTAACCACACTATGAAAGCTTGAACAATATGCCCAGCTAAAGTGGGAAAGGTACTTGCCAACATGCAAATGAGGCCGGTATTGCAAGTAAGGCCTCAACCCCCAAATATGGAACACACGGAAAAGATTGTTGGGTAGGCCTTTCAAGGGCGATGATATATATAATCCTCCCCATATATACAAGTATGCAAGTATTGCTTGCCCTCTTCTTGATCAATATTTACTATAACTACAGGGAGAATACCTCACCTAATTACAATGTAACAAAGATTGAACTACATGGAGATGTCCTTTTCCAAACGAATCTACAATGTAGCGATATAAAAAAAAACATTTAGATACATTCACATACTCAATAACCTATACGACTGCTTTATTTTGGCAGCTGTCATTCTTTTATATAACACATGCACACAAATAAATGTATACATATACAGGGACAGCCGGCTTCATTGTTCCCTTTTTGTGTTAAAGGTTGGGTTACATAACGATGTAATTACACCAACATTGCTGTTGAATCCTACAGAAACTGTGATATTCTGTGTTGTGCTGGGATACTGCTGTGTTACCGGGCAGAATGTAAGGAACTAGTGGGTGTGTGTACACATATACAAGCACACATATAGAAATTATATACAAGAGAATGAATCTGCATCGCCACAGCATCACACGTGGAACAAGAGACAGTCCTGTCGCCGATCATTTCTCTGAATGGCCATAATATGAACGATCTGAAGGTGGCCATACTCGAAGGTAATCTTAGAACACCGAAAGAGAGACGGTTCCATGAATACACTCACCGATGGCCTAAACCGAGACCGCAGTTTCATGAGCCACTACACAAGAGAACTCTCTTCCCATGAGTGCTAAATCCCATGTCTGTACATACTGCGCTATATGAATGTACACACACCTGTCCCTTACACTTACAAATGTATAATGTAATTCTATCCCTATATACCAATTGGGACTACATAATATCCACACATTTATAGTAATGCAAAACCCTCTTACATTTCAACACCCAACAACACCATTGGTATACACTCCCCCTCCACACACACCTTTTGTAAAGTGCTGTATACACTGTGGGCGCTTTATAAATTTATATTTACACACATACAAACTCTTACATCACAAACATTCAGGGACCATTTAACACCTAAAGTCATAAATCGCATACTGCACAGGGGGAGGGATAGGCTTCATCCACATATACATTCCAGCCTGTGTTCAAATAAAACTTTTCTTGCTTTATCCATTGTAACATCGCCCGAAAAGAGATCAGCGTGTTTCGAAAGCTCGCACAAATAAAAGCATTTTGTTAGCCACAGAACAGTATCGAGTATTTGTTTTTGACTATCAAGCTCGGCTAACATGGTACATATCTCTCTCTCTCATATATATTTCTTTTTTCGTTTCCATATATTTATTATCCCCAGCATCGTCAGCTTTTGTGCACTTTATACATTTATTTTGCAGATATTGATACTTATTAACTCAG
This sequence comes from Ascaphus truei, assembly GCF_040206685.1. Taxonomy (NCBI): domain Eukaryota; kingdom Metazoa; phylum Chordata; class Amphibia; order Anura; family Ascaphidae; genus Ascaphus; species Ascaphus truei. The sequence goes on from NC_134489.1 coordinate 36,829,698, forward strand.
GGTTTGTTGCAGGCCTTCGTGTTGTATATATCTATATCTATATATCTATATATATGATCATAATATACTGGGTATTACATGAAAAGACAGGAAAAAGAATGACTGGGTTCGAAAACCAAACAAAAGTCTGTGACATCATTAAAAGGGGGAAGAAATTAAAATGCCAGAGAGCCGAACATATCACAAGAAGAAATGACCATCGTTGGCCAAAGATGGAACTCAACTGGATTCCAAAGGAGATAAAAAGACCAAGACGACGACCAAAAGTAAGATGGGAGGAGAAGAGAGGTTATAACCGCAGTACCTGGAAGATCATTGGGGAGACTTCATCCAGCAGTGGGGAGACAAAGGCAGAAAGAGATAGATACATACCTAGAAATATACGCACAAACACACAAGCCTACTCCTTCTCTGCTTCCACATGTATACAGTGGGCAGTATATGGGCTGATTGGCATGTGTGGTTCATACAAGCAGACCTGCTTGTCCTAGCAATATAATAACAGGGGGGTTGGGCCGCTTAGTGGAAAACCTGCACACCTGTTTCCATGGATCTTACATGAGGGAGAAATGGAAGGGTTCGGGGGTTAACCCTTCACTGCCAGGGGGCCCAGCAACTAAGCGTTTATTATTGTGAGCCATTACTATTGCCAGTCTCTGTGAAAATGCCCCTTGGGAGTTGCATGGAAGTGAAAGCACTCTGACATCAACGCCTTCTTACAGTTTCCATCAGACTTCTGTTTAAAGCATTAAAGCAGCAATCACTGTGTTATTGTTTTAGAGAATGGGAACCTTGATGTCCCTGCAGCTGAACCCCACTATTTTCAGCTCAAGGGACCCCAAGGTATCTTGTAAACAAAACAAAAACAGGGGGGCGGGTGAAGGGGTGGTGCTGCTTTAAGTACTTTACAACTCAGAGTTTTATATAGTACAAAGTGCAAACACATGATAAAATATCACAGAGCATACACACAACACACCGCTTCTGCTAGGAGCTCATACCACACAGAAGAAGCTGCAACAACTCCTATGTTGCCGTGATCGGGCAATTGACAGTCCCTAGAAATCCACTCAAAGGGTGTGTGTGTTTTTGAGAATATATATATATATATACAGTGGTCGACAAATCACCGAACAAAAAAATCTACTCGCCACCTAGTACCACACGTGTGCTGCTTGGGCCAATAGGAGCTCGCCACGATGTTAAATCCACTCGCCCGGGGCGTGCAAATGTATAGTTTTGTCGAAAACTGTGTATATATATATATATATATATATATATATATATTACACACATATGCATATACACACAGAGTGCTTGCATCTTGTTATTCATTATTGTAGCCGCTGTTCCCCGGAGGGGGGGGGGGGGGCAGAATCACGTCTTCATGTATAGCTGGCTCCTGCTCCTTTACAGCAGTGGAAATGCAGTTCTTAAGAAATGAAAGCAATGAAATATATCAACAGCAGCTCCACGTGTTCACAGAGATTAACACCTTCTGCCCAGAGGGAGTCCAGCGCTACAATCCGAAACACCAAGATACACACATGTACACTGAGGAAAATCTATGTAATCGCTGTTACATACAATCACCACAGTGTACTCAACATATAGCCCCGCAGGCTATTTCCCATACAGCCGTGTGTACCTATTATGCTCACACAGACACTTTATTTATATATTCCCATCTCGCATATATTTCTGTATAATCCAAGGTCACACAGAGAGCCGACACTGGGACATGAACGCTGGTCGCCGACTTTCAAGGCAATATTCTTCCCCCTAGGCTTGCAATGTATTCATGCCTGAAGCAAACTTGTGGCTTTTTTGGTTTAACTGGAATGTAAGTGCGCTATGAATGAGGGGGTTTGTATCTCCAATGTTTCCTCTACGCTCGGCTCATCCAGTTCCTGTAAATTCACCAACTGGGAGGACAGGAAACAGAGGGATGGGCACTGACCCTGTGCAAGGTTCTCTGCTCAACACAGAGTCACATCGCAGGACGGAGGAGGAGGAGGAGACTGAGCCAGTCACTCCCAACCCATACATTCATTTTACAGCTGTCATTTTACTTGTTGTTTGTGGGTGTATATTTTATTTACATAGGCCCAGCGATGTACGCAGCGCATTACACAATAAGCAAAAACAGTACAGGGAGGTTAATATACAAAGCTTCCCCTACAGTGGGGATTAAGGAGCTTCTGCCCTACAGAGCTTACAATCTAAAGATCTTTCAAAATATATTTATTTAAAAAAAAAAAAAAACTGGACTAAAACATTTTGCAGCCAAGAAGGCCAACAAGGTTAACTCTGGCACCGCAAGAGTTAAAGCATTCATGGGAAAGATATGCAGTGCTGCAAAAACAGCACACCTGCTCCACGGAGCTTGCAATCTAAGAGCATGCGGAGTGACAGTAGACAAGGCTGTTTCTCCCACCGATGATAGAGACCAAAGGCGGGTTCCAATAAGTATTCACCATAAGAGGCCTGAGCTGACATACAGTACACTCACAGATAATAAATAAAGCCACGCTCAGCATAAAAAAAGCAGCCTTCACAACAAGTAGGAATGTCCCGCACTTGTAATTTATGTCAGGGATAACATTACATGGTTCAGTCTGCTTGCTGGGCAGCTAAGTGCTTTCTCTAAGCTCCGGGAACAGGTTGAAAAGGATATGAAATACAGAGCCCGGCAGCACAGCCAGTCAGTGAAGCAGCGTGCCAGCTGTAATCAGGCCTCTGAGGCTCTGTCCATGCCGTTAATAATGTCACAGGAGCCGTCAGCAGCGCGGTAGTATCAGGTGGCACAGGGTGCACACGGGACGCCCTGGCATCGAAGGGGTTAATCGGATATCAGAGGGGCAGTCGTTATAAGAGCTTTCTGGGGAACGAGTCTTTTCCACCTGTATGCTTGTATATATTTATGATTTTCATCATAATGAAGCCCTATGTTTTGTTTTCTTTGCACCCTTACAATCAACCACCATTAAAAGGCAGCAATGTAAACCTCAAAAGGAACCGAAATCAGTGAGACGTAGGGGTTATGGGCCTAAAAATGGCATGTAACAATGGAAAAATACACTTTTTTTTTTTTTTAAACCAGTAAAATATCAATTAAGTCTATGAGGCCGCAAATACTTCTCCAAATCAGTGAGCCACTGGAGAACGCCCTCTAAACTCTCTGTTCCTATAACAAAATAGTTTGTCACCGTGTTTACATGAATTGTGCTCTGCTGTGTTATAGGGCAGTACCGGCACTTATTATAGCAGGCGTTCTGCGTGGGAAGGGCAGCGGTGTGTGCGGTGATACCTTTTATCACACGATATGTTACAGGATTGTCTGCACGTGGGGGTCCTCTTCAAAATCGGAAACAAAAGGACTTGTGAGGTTTCAAAATCTCATGGACAAACTGCATCGGAGAAGAACCCTCTCCTGTTATCCACACAGCACCAGATATGTCTGCAATGTATTGCAAAAGTTCACTCAGAATCCCTATAGGTCAGGGGTGACCAACTCCAGTCCTCAAGGGATACCCCTGCTTCAGCACAGGTAGCTCGATCAGTGGCTCAATCAAAGTCTGAGCCACCTGTGCTGAAGCAGAGATATCCTGTATACCTGACCTGTTGGTGGCCCTTGAGGACTGCAGTTGGCCAGTCGAAGACTGAGCCACCTGTGCTGAAGCAGGGATCTCCTGCCTACCTGACCTGTTGATGGTCCTGGAGGATGGGAGTTGGCCACTGCTGACATATAGGTGGCCCATAAAAAGAACATCTCTACAATAAATCCATAGATAAAGAAGGGTCAGAAAGAAAGGTCTACGCTGGGATTCTCACAGTCTTCCTTATTTGGTGTAAATCCAAAGTGTTTCTGTATTTTCATTTCCTCTGCACTGTTTTCTGTACTCGGGGGAAAGCCAAATTTCTATTTCCCTCAAGTTTGCCATGAAATCTTAAAGGGGCCGTTCTACTTAGCGGGTCAAGATTTAATTTTTTTCTGTAATACCTCATCGGTGTAATTGGTTTCCTCTTGAAAGATTCAATCCTCCTTAATGTGACTGCATTACTAATTTCTGTCTTCTGTAAAGATGAATATGCATGGGTTCTTGTCCGGACCACTGGATCCAATCCTATCAGCTACTTATGTTCAGCTGTTTTGACTAATGATGGCTCCATTACTACTTTGTAAACAAAGGAAGAAAGCGAAGCCAACAATGTTAATGGTTAAATAATGTCTTTTAGCGATCAGATCATGTATTAAACATCGAGAAAAAAAAACCTTCACAGAGAATTAAAGTTAAAAAAATAATTTGGAAATACTTCTACCACATCATGGTCCCGGGTAGCACAATGCTGTCGAAAGCCACAGATGTGCGATGAATAACTGTACGAAGCAGTGCCCCTGATAGGGCACTTTGTATCGCCACCGTAGTAATACACTTTGACCCCTGGTTGTAGGCCGTGCCCTTTATGGGATTACTCTGTTAATCAGACGGAGAGCTGTATGAATGTCCTACACATGCTCCGAATGGACTAGCCCAGCGTGATGTGTTGTAGACACTTCCGGCACTGATGGCGTTAACGTGAGAAAAATGCCATCGTGATGCCCTGTGCCCCAGGGAACAACCTTCCCATAGATGTGACAGCCTAGTACAGCCTGTGAGAGAGAGGCCAGCAGACAGGATTCCCACGGTCCAGCGCATTAAGGAGCTTGTATTATCAGTGGCTGGGAGGTGGGGTTAAGAAACCCAAAAGCTCAAACCACTCTCCCTCTCATCCTAAAAAGGAAGAAGCCACTTGGGCTTTTTTTTAAGCTTGTTTACCTATGGGGGGGGGGGAGGAGGTTCAGGGTTATTTAGCCACTTTCTCTTTCTGTTTGACTTTGCATTGTGCAGGCTGCTCTCAGCCAGTGAAAAACAGGTAGAGACTTTAGATTAAAAGGGGACCGATTCAGCCAGTGCTTCTTTATTGTGATTTTCTCTTTCCATCCACTGTCCCCATACTGTCCAGCCTCCGCATATCGCTTTGTCTATAAACCACAAAAAACTTGCACCCAATACAATAGAGCAGGGGGGGAAGGGAGGCAGGGGCAATTCTAGTTCTCAAGGGCCACCAACAGGTCACTAATTGAGCTACCTCTGCTGAAGCAGGGATATCCTCAAAACCGGACCTGTTGGTTGGCGTTGGAGGACTAGAATTGGCCATCCCTGCAATAGAGGACTGAGATATCACTCCCTCTCCCTGCGAGCCCCCTGCAAAAGGCTTTCAGTGATTGCATGTACCCTGCCTTCTTTCACTCCCTTCCTTTGCCGCTCACCTTCCTCGTCCTTCACTCTCTCCGTTTCCTCTCTCCTCAGCTTTCATGCACAGCCTCTTCCATCGTCTTTCACTGACCTCATCTTTTCTTTGCTGCGCATCACCCTGTCGCACACTCCCCTCCCTTGCTGCACTGCTCCTCCTTCCATTTCTGCACTTATTCGCACCCTCTTTCGCGCCACATTTTCCGCCGCGCTCGCTTTCGCTCGGATCTTTCTTACTCCTTCCGCTTTCTCCTCCTCTGTTTCAGAAGGCAAGCGAGCCCGCTTCTACTTGTAAACCTGGGGTGACTCCGAGCCCTGTCACCATCACAGGCTATGTGACACTGCAGGTCCAGACCATTAGGAGATGAACCACAACACACAAACCCGCAGGAAACCAGAGTTCATTAGCTCGTCACCGTACACCGAGCGTCTCCACGCCATAGGGGAAGAGCACGGAGCACACGCTACTGGTCTCCATCATGCAAAACTCACCTGTTGATGAACACAACCCAAAGGAAACTGTGGCTATGGCAAACAGCAACGTCTTAGTTGACTACAAGAATGATGAACCATAAGGGTATCGTAACACTGTGGTGTGCCGTGGCTGAATGTGTCACAAAAGGATATAGTTTAATGGTACTGTCACAGCCTTTGAAGTGGGTAAAACATGTTCAAATCCCAGTATCTCCCCGTGCCTCACACACACCAAACATTAGGTTGTAAGCCATTAGGGGCAGAGACACAATGTGTAAATATTTGATGCGCTTCACACATTGTCAGCGCTGGAGCGGGAAGAATAATTATTACACAAACAAAGATCATAGGACCAAAAATATATATGATAAATATATTGCTGATGTTTACAAACAAAAGTGTAACATAACCGTTAGCGACGTTACAAATAGGGACAAAAAAAGATAAACATGGATTACATTGAAGCCAGATGGTACTACAGGACTCGCAGGGAGTAAGGAGTTAATAAAGCAGCAAAATGCGAAATCTTATATTTATTTTTAAATAAATCAGTTCTGTAGTATTAGATCAGGGGTGTGCAAACTGGGGGGCGCTGCGGTTACAGAGACCCTGCGCTTCCCCAAATCATTTAAATGAAAGGCCGGGGATCGCGCACAAGGCCTCTTTAAGTTCTCTTACCTTGTCTCTGGCGGCTTCTGGCGACGTGTCACCATGGCAACGTGACATCACAACGCCGGAGACAAGGGGGGAGAGGGGGGGTTATGCAACTCTTAATGCCATTTTTAATGAGTTTTAAAACATCTTTTGATTTCTAAATCAAGCTTTAACCCACCCTCATATTTTGCAACACTTTCCTGTTTGTGATCATTTGCTGCCAATGTTCTCAGCAGTTTGAGCTGCAAACTGTAATAATAGATGTTAGTAATATACATTGTAGCTTCTGAGTTAGACTGACTTGAAGGATTGAAATTGAAAAAGATGGCCATTATGTTCGGCACACAATCACACAAACCCCAACATAAAAATAAGGGGATAACATGGGGAATGTGGTATTGCTGCTTTAAACGCAGGACCAAAGTAAAGCAGTAAAACCAGCAAGGGGTGTTAAATCCTGGTAACGAAAGAGTACGATTTGCTGGCTTGAGGGGTTGTTCACTAGAGTTCATGTTCATGGCTAGTAATGTGCAGTAAGAGTTGGGTTTTAGTGGAATGGGAGTCTCCCCGTGCAAGAGACATTATCCCAGTTTAATGAATAACCCCAAGTTATTAAGATTAAAAAAAAAACAGCAGTGGTTTGGTGTCCGCTTTGGAGACAAGCAGATGAATAATTTGACATACACAGATTTTGTACTTTTGGAAAAAAAGAAAAATGGAAGTTTCTGTTTAAAATTCAATTTTATCTTTCTAAAATGTTTTTGTAAATGCAGTAGTGGCAATCCGTACCCCTAGTTCAGTGGTCTCCAAACATTTCAGTACGAGGGACACATCGTATAATCTACACATTTTCGCGGGCCAAAGGAAAAAAAAAATCTTTTTGTAATATTTAGATATTTTATAAATGAATGAATAAGTTTTATTTGGATCTTTTTGGGGTAAATCGGCATGATATGATTCAGAACAAAAGAGAAATGTGACAATTACAAAGAAAGGATGCCGTGGTTACACTGGGAAATTATATTTAAATGACCAAAAAATATATATATTTCATGTTGCTGCGGGCCGGATAAAATCTTGTGGGGGGCCTGATGTGGCCCCCGGGCTGTGGTTTGGAGACCCCTGCCCTAGTTCATCGCACCCACGTCAAATCAGTATAGGGTGTGGGAATCTTGGGGTGACTTCCAGGGGTGCTTAAGGAAAAAAGAGAATCTACGATAATAAAATCCGAAACAACGTTGATTAAATGGTCAGCGGAATTATAGTCGCAATGAGGCCCGTGAAAGGTGGTTCTGGTTCTGAAATCCCCTGTAAATGGAAGTGTTTGTTCCCGATGGACAGAAACCATGTAAAAAAATAAATAATAATAAAATCGACATAAAAGAAAGGCACGGAGAGGATGCTGCATATTTCATGCCGGCTCTGGGCACCCTGCCACAGAAAACCAGGGACTGAGTGGGCGTAGAAAAGAAGTATTTATTTTAGGGACGACAGAAAGGAGAGAGAGATAACTTTAAACAAGGGAGAACGTGGCGTTTCTAAGCAGTATTATTCCTAATGTCCGGCACTATAAAGCCCAAGTGAATGTGCCTGTGTGCTACTAACAATTGTGTGCAAAGAAGTGTTATTGCCTTACCCAGTGCTACAATATACACAGTGCTGTACATAGTTTTTTTGAAGCACACAGGTCCATAAAGCTTGCAAGCCAATTGGTTTTTCTTCACCCCTGTGGTACATGCAGGGAGGTAAAATTGTAACGTGACTGGTCCAAGATCACAAGAAGCAGACACTTGGATTCAAACCGGATTGACCCAATTAAAGCTGCAGTTCAGGCAATATCCTGCATGTGTGGGTTTTTTTAATAAATCAGTTCTGTAGTAAGAAAAAAATACTTTTAGCATTTTCTGTTTAAAAAAAACAACAACTTTGAAAGACCAATTTTCTTGTATTCTATTTTAACAAGCATGCTTGTTCCTATAGCAACGATTTACATTCCCCATATTTAAAGATGTCGCCAAACTTTGCCGATCAATAGACGGAGAACGAATTGACCGGCAGCTATACAGTTCTTTAGGTAAGTAGAGATTGCCCACATGAAACTATTGAAGAAAAAAAAAATAAATTTTTTAAAAAAAACAAAAAACTGGAGCATGAACTGCAGTTTTAAAAGGGCAGTGACGATATCATTTGTGTTCTCATCCCTCTACACCAAGGCTGACCAACTCCAGTCCTCAAGAGGTACCAACAGGTCAGGTTTTCAGGACATCCCTGCTTGACAGGGCTCAGTCTTCGAAAGCACCCGCTGTGCTGAAGCAGGGATATCCTGAAAACCGGACTTGTTGGCAGCTCTTGGAGACTGGATTTGGGTACCCCTCCTGTACCCGCTCCCAGTCCATAGGATTCAATATTAATACAGACACTGTGCGCCTCGTAGGGAAGTATCCAGATGCTTCAAATACAAAACAAAATTCCATTGCGATTAGTACCTGGATCCTTCTTTATACAGTATATTCCTTTTATATGACAGCGAGGAGCAGTGAGGGGGGGGGGGGGGGAGAGAGAAGAGAGTATCGTCATCTGTGTTGAAGCCTGGATATCCTTAAAACCTGACCTGTTGGAGGGTCTTGAGGACTGGAGTTGGCCGCCCCTGATCTAAATCTAACCAACATAATTACCAGTTATCTACTGTGGTTCTACCACATTTGTTTCAAACACTGCACCAAGAAAGATGCAAATCTGGTTTTCCTGCGTCAGAAAGAAAACATTGCAATGCACCGAATCCAAAGAACATGATTATTTTTCGTAAACACAGTAAATATATAAAAACACAAATGGGAGAAACGCAGAGGGAGGAAGGATTATCTATCTGTCTCTGCTTTCCGCTTCAATACGATGTGTTTGGCTATCAAGGAACAAATAAGCATGTCCGTGGCAGAAAGTGGAAGCCAAGACGTTGTGTGCATGAGAAAGAACAAACATGTCTGTGTTGTTCAAGAGAAGGAAAAGAAAGGAAAAAAATAACGTGTGAGAAGCATACGTGTGAAAGGGAAACAGATGTCTCTCGATATACAGCATCTTGGTGTTTCCACAGAAGCTCAAGATCCAGTAACTTGCCCTTTATGACAGCAAGTGTGGTATTTAACACGTTATGTGCCACGCACCCAAACCGTATTCAAGCTGCATTATAAACCTCTAAGGAAACATTGAATATGAATCTTCTTAGGTTCTAAAAAAAAAGGGACACCACTGTATCACCAGTATCTCTGAGAATTTGCCCGTGGACTTACCACTAAGCTATGGCCATAGATTAACTTTGAGACAATGACCCCTATTCACCTTCCTGAGAAACCATCTTAAACTTGCTCAGGAAGTGTAAAACACCATTAGAATTCAATTGGAGCCAATGAGAGGCTCAAAAATGTCTGCACAATGTCAGAAGGTACAGTAGCAAGGAGGGTGGCAGAAATTTATCATATGCTTGAAACTTTTCACTTTGGAAACGGGAACGGCTACTTCCCTGGTACATAGTTTTTGCTAGGACAATTTGGCAATGCAGTGAGAGGTTTCTTTTTAAATTATTATTATTATTATTATTAGTGATATGGCTGCTGGAAATATGTGCTATACAATAGAAAAGCGAAACAGCATAAAGGCGATGGCCCATTCAACAAATGGAGGTGTTTACTGGTAAAAGTGCATTGTCAGACCTCAAACCGACGCAACTGGTTTGGCGAGGACTTGCCCTGATAATTATGTAGATAACTTACGACAGCTGCTACAGTCAGAGTATTCAAGTCCTTCATTTTAAGGGTGGCTTACAAGGACCAGCAGAGATGAGTGTTGCAGTGGCCTACGGCATCAAGGTGGTTAACCCCTACACTACAAGAGCAATGCAATGCAGGCCCCTCTCAGTATAAGGATTTAAGTTGCGTTTAATGGGTTATTTTTTTTTAAATTTAGGACCCTGAAAATCTAACTGTAAAAAGTATGATTTCAACTAATTATTTATTTATTTTTATTTATAAAATATTTTACCAGGAAGTAATACATTGAGAGTTACCTCTCGTTATCAAGTATGTCCTGGGCACAGAGTAAAACAAATTAATACATGGTTACAAATACAGCTACATAAATGAACAAGGTATACATTATATACAAGACATTGCATGCACAGTTAAAGAAAATATATATTATGAGCGTATGAAACAGTTACAGACCAGATTAAAGTGTGAGACAGCCTTAGATTTGAAAGAACTTAAGCTGGTGGTGGATATGAGAGTCTCTGGTAGGTTGTTCCAGTTTTGGGGTGCGCGGAAGGAGAAGGAGGAACGTCCAGATACTTTGTTGAGTCTTGGGACCATGAATAGTCTTTTGGAGTCTGATCTCAGGTGATAGGTACTGCATGTGGTAGGGGTGAGGAGCTTGTTCAGGTAGCTGGGTAGCTTGCCCAGAAAGTATTTGAGGGTGAGACAGGAAAGGTGAACTTTGCGCCTAGACTCTAGTGATGACCAATCTAGTTCTTTGAGCATTTCGCAGTGATGTGTGTTGTAGTTGCATTGGAGAATAAAACGACAAATTGAATTGTAGAGGGTGTCAAGTTTGCAAAGGTGGGTTTGAGGAGCCGAGCCATATACTATGTCTCCGTAGTCAATAATTGGCATTAGCATCTGCTGTGTAATACGCTTTCTGACCAGGAGACTTAGGGAGGATTTGTTCCTGTAAAGTACCCCTAGTTTGGCATAGGTCTTGGTTGTCAGGGTATCAATGTGCATCCCGAATGTTAAGTGGGAGTCAAACCATAAGCCCAGGTATTTAAAACTAGTGACCGGTGTTAGGGTGGTTTTAGCATTGGTTCTAATCAGGAGCTCAGTCACTGGAAGCTTTACAAATTTAGTCTTGGTCCCAAATACCATTGTTACCGTCTTGTCAGTGTTTAAAAACAGTTTGTTTTGGGAAATCCAGTTTTCGAGTCTCAAAAAGTCTGACTGAAGTATGTGTTGAAGGTCAGAGAGGCTATGGCTGTGTGCATACAGCATTGTGTCATCTGCATACATGTGTATTGAGGCTTCCTTACAAGCTGTGGGAAGATCATTAATGAACACTGAGAAGAGTAGGAGCCCCAGAACAGAGCCTTGCGGAACACCACAGGTGATATCCAGGGGGTTGGAGTTAGAGCCTGAGATGGACACATGTTAATAGCCTGAACATACAACATTCACAACCTTCTCACTGCTGGATGTCCATGGCACCAGAGTGCCACTGAACTGCCAGCATCTACGGTTATGTGACCATTTCAGGGGGGGTGTCCGCTTCAGTTTCGATCAGTCCGTTTGCATGATCAGTCCCTAGAAAACTACAATTTCGCAATGACGTACCGGATACGGCCAGTGACTTGCCAGGTACGATGTTAAGAGCTACTTAGTGGCTCATTTCTAACCAAGGAAAGAATAGAGCAACAATGACTAAGCCCACGCTTACACGCTCAAAGTGAGAGGTGAGCGGGTCTACTAATTCAGTACTTCCTTGTCCCAGGCTACAGCTCTAGGGAAACCAGCCAAATCAAAGCGATAGGTCCAGTGTGCTCATTTGCATATCACTACCCAGAGTCCTCGTCTGCAGCTTAACCACTGTTTGACATGTGGAAAAAGTAGGTTTGGGGGATCTGCAGAAAGCACGCAGATTCACTCGTGGGTATTCTATCCTTGCCAAACATTATATTAGCATTTCACCGGCACAAAATGTTCTCCGAACCCAAAATAATAAGTACGACGCCACAATGAAGTGAGTGATCAATATTAAAAAGGCAAAGCAAAGGCAATTTGTACAAATGTTTGCCTTTGGAAACTTTGCATTGCATTGGGGTTTAAAAGTATGGAAAGGCAGACTATCATGGATTGGTTAAACCGGTAATATCATCTCTTCATCTCTGACACTATTTTCTTAAATGTTCTCTCACATACACTGAAAAACAACTGTTATATGGATGAAGAAAATGTATGTCTAAACACCGTCTTATTATTGCAGGCCGACCTCTTGCAGTCCTCCGGCTGCTGTTTTTTCCCCCCTCTGTGTCCGTTTTGGGCAGTTTTCTGCTCTGGGTCACCAGAGACTTGGAATCTCAAAGGAAAGGGCTGGTTAACACCAGCTTTATTATAACTCACTGGGTGGAACTGCCTCCGGAGAGACAACAATGCTGAAATACCGATGACCTGCCCCATTGCCACCGCTTATTATTACAATATATAATGTATATAATAACAGGGCATTGCATATGGGTTTTTTTCTTCTGATAACTATTTGGCTATGTCAGCCCTGTTTCACTTTACGAAAGCTTTTTGTTATCTCTAAAGATTATCATTTTAAATATTTCTCTTTCAGGTATTTAACTCAATAATTTAAGCATGATGGGCGGCTGGGCATCAGGGTTGCAAAATAGCCAGGTGGTAGGCTGCTACTTTTCACCCTGTCATAATAATAATACAATATACTTTATCATTTCTCCATCTATTAAACACAAGTAATGTTTATTGACTATTAAAAAGATGATAACGTTGACCAAATCATGGTGATCATTCACTTTTAAGGCCACAGAAGATTATCTCCTCATGAAGTAATGTTCCTCTCTGTGATACAGACATTTTTATGGGTCTTCATAGACTTTACAGAAGCACAAAAACCTCATTAAAACACTGTACATAACACCCATGTTGCTCCAGTAAAAGGTATTACCACCTGCTAAGGATCTATTACAGATTTATTTTTTTTGAAAGGTTAGAACAGAGAAGTGCCGGATACAGGTCTCCTTGAGAATATATAATATGAAGCACTCAAGCTACGACACAGAGGCATTTAGCTGACCATTGCTGGCAGTGAGGAAACATTATGTTACTGCTATTAAGGAACCAAAGCTCTCCGGCTCTGATTGAATTATTGAAAAGCACAGAATTATTTATAAAGAACATACTAAGCGGGTTCAGGCTCCAGAGTTAGAAGGGAGTCTTCGGGATGACCAGAGCGCACACAGATTCAGAAAGGCAATGAAACTCATGCTCAATAACATCACCAGGGTCAAGGTGTCTAAGGCAGTAGTAGCTCATATCTACCCTTAACCATTTCAGTGCTGGATGGACTAATGCAGGGGTGGCCAACTCCAGTGCTCAAAGGCCGCCAACAGACCAGGTTTTAAGGATATCCCTGCTTCAGCACAGGTGGCTCAATCTTTCGACTGAACCACCTTGTGCTGAAGCAGGGATATCCATAAAAGCTGGCCTCTTGGTGGCCCTTGAGGACAGCGTTTGAGACCCCTGCTCTAGGTAAACCAGGAGCACGCTCACCACCGAGTTGTCAACACTGTAAGCAGAGAGGTTCAAGAAGAAACAGAGCCGACTTTATTTCCGAGGATCGCACACCACAGGGCACAGCCTCATCATCTGAAAACCATTTGGCAGCGTGTTTGAAGCGAGCTGGTGGTCCCGAGCACCTGTTCTCCTGGAACAGGTGTCGGCGGCAGCAGAGGAAGTGGAACAATGGGCAGCTACACGGCAGGGGCCCCCGAGAGGGGAGGGGGAAGGTGCTACTCCCTAACATGTGCAACACCCGTGATCAGGGTGGAGGAAGCATGCACTGGGGAGCAGCATCGCCCTGTCATTAGACCGATCGGAGAAGGGCTCGGAGACGTGTACTATAAGCACTCGTAACAAGCTCTTCCTACCCGATTATCGCTTCATCATCTGTTTTTTTTTTTTTTTTTTACTCACTTGTCCGGCATTTAAATTCACCAATCAAAGTGCAATGGTAAAAGGGGGGTACAGGCATCGTTTTAACGCCTTCATGGTCAGGAGGAGGAGGGGAGCCTGAAACACATTGGGAAATAAGTAACTTTAAAGCTAGTGTTCCCAAACGGAGTGTTTGCATTCATTTCTTTGCAGGATGGGAACTGGGTGGTCAACTCACCCGCGGCTGCACTATGCCATTTGCAGCTCTCTGGACCCCCTGCTTCCCGGGATACCACTGCAGTCTCCGGTCACCTGGCTCCCCAGTTGGAAATTGCTTTGCCAAATCTTGTGGGCCATTAGGAAGCCTGCTTCCTATTGGACCCCCATTTCAATCCCCCACAAGAACACCAGTATCAGTATTTCGGAACCTGGGGGTACCCCCGGATCAGCAGAGAAGCCTCCCCTCCCCCCAAAAAAATTTTTTTACAATCCTGTAAAAAAATTTAAAAAATTATGTAGAATTCTGGAAAACTGCTGCTTTATGGGTTACTGAATATTTCCACAGAAGCAAATGATAGATTGTTAGATCCCTACTATGGGGGTATGTGGGACTGCCGCTTCAAGCAATTAAAAAAACAAAAAAACAGTTGGGGTAGACACAAGGGTATTCTACGTAGGAAAAAAGATCTAATAGTGCAGGGGTGGCCAACTCTAGTCCTCAAGGGCCACCAACAGGTCAGTTTTTCAGGAAATCCCTGCTTCAGCACAGGTGGCTCAATCAATGGCTCAGTCAAAGACTGTCTTGTGTCAAAGTCTGAGCCATTGATCGAGCCACCTGTGCTGAAGCAGGGATATCCTGAAAACCTGACCTGTTGGTGGCCCTTGAGGACTGGAGTTGGCCCTCCCCTGTAATAGCGTCTGAGATTTCACTGCAGCGGGGCGAAGTAGCTTGTATCTGCCATGAGTTTCTATGGTTCTATGTAACCCTGTGTTAGTGGCTGTTCTACGTTTTTAACCCTCTTAGTGCCGGACAGGACTGCAACCCCCTTTCCAGCCATACTTGGGTTAATAAAATTAAATAACCTAAAAATAACACGGGCCCCGTTCACCAACTGTTCGCTGCCGAGTGAGAGGGAGCAGTGACAGAAAGCGTAGGTGGGAGTCAGTACAGCCTCCAGCTTGCTGTTTATTCTTTTCTTAAAACCGTTATATACGCTTGGCACGGACTCCTCATACCCATCTCAACACGCCGCTCGTTAACTCATTAGATGGCTCGAGCAGGACCACCTGCAACGCCACTTGCGCGTGCTTGGCCTTAAAGCCGCTCTGCATGCTCGTCATCTGGGGTAAAAGGAGGGACACAAATTCAGGGGTCGGAAAAGAAATATGGGGGGGGGGGTGGAGGGTGGAGGGTTACAAGGCTGGAAAAATGGCAGCACCTGTTCTAATAAAATAACCATGGCGTGTGTCTCTCCTAGAGGTGCCCACAATGCTTTGCATGCATTAGCGGTCCACCGTACTTCGGCTGTAGCCTTGGTATATTGCAACGCGGGCGATCTACCGGTGTGGAGCACCGCACACACACATACACGCACTTTCTTCTCGCATCAGGGACACACGCAGGCTTCCATCCAGCCACTGAATTAATTTGACGCCCCCATGCTGGTGAATCATTATCTTACTCTAAATAACATAAGGGCTTATTTATAGATGGCGAGCTGCATTGTACAATTACACTGAGTATCTCCATATGTAGCCACCCCCCCCCCCCCCCCCCCCAGTGATCCCTCTCTTTAGGGGAACAAAATATGAAGAGGTAGTGGAATAAGGACTGACATGCTGAATGGGTTAAAGTGTGCTAACGGATACTTCACTTAGAAAAATCAGACGTATTTAAAAATCATCATGCTTGCAAAAACTACTTTAAATAGTTCTACTTGTCAAATATAGTTTGAAAGGCAACAAATGCATAGTTTTAAACCTATTACACAGATCACTGTTATTAGTTCAATTTTGCCGTAAATGGGACTGCAACATTAAACATCGTGTCTTTAGTTAGGGTAGTTTACTTCTCACTATGTGATTCTATCAGAGCTCTGGGGCTGCATAGTCACAGTATTAACTATTAAACCAGACTTTTAAAAGAATAAAAATATATTAGCACGTGGGTATTAAAACTCTTGTTTTGAAAGGTTATAAAGTAATTTGACACTTGCCTCTTCACACACGATTAGGGGAGGGCTTATTTGAAATAATACAAGGAGAAGGCACATGGAGTTATAACAAGGCATTCATGTTCAGCAAAAGGGAGACATTGGCGTGACATTATACTATGTATTATACAAGTGAAGCTTCCTCTTGGTATCACTGATCTCAGTTAGTTTGAGTGGATTATGTCATCCAGCAGTCAGGTTCCTTTCATTTGATGCTGATCGGTGTTTCACAGATGCTAAGGAAATGAAGAATCGGACACATCTCGGTGCAGAGGTCCGTGTGTGGGGCCGCATGATTAGAAGTATCGATTCACTTCTACCGTAAGTCCCATGTGCTGCTCAGAGACTACGGACAAGCACACAGAGTCTCTATGCCCAGCAGAAGGGCGAGTGCTGAAACCGCCAAATGGAAGGGACAGTGGGCTGTATGGACAAGATGTCACTGGGCTCTGGGAATTCTGACAGCAGCTTCTCTCACAATATGGGATCTGGAAGTGAAGCCTGTAACCATCATACCAAATGTTCTGCGGCTTTCATCACCCTCGTTGCCAGAGGGGCCTGCAACCTATTTTGGATAGTTTTACTCCCGTTAGTCTCCTTTTTGCGAGGTGCTCCCCTGGACAGGGAGGAAGCTTGCTCGCAAAGACTAGCATGCTTGTGGAACTGCCCCTTTAATAAAACAGCAGGGTTTTTTTAATGGAGGGATTTTGAACATAAGGTAGATTTTAACACCTTAGTTGCCAGAGAAGCCAGCAACGCTAGAGTTGAAGGTTCTTTTTCCCAGCTCGCTCCAAAACCTAATTTTGGCAGTTCATTTGTTTTCTGTTTGCTGATAGCTGCCAGACAGTGTCATGGAAATATGTGATGGGGCCCATCCTGTGTGGCATCCCATGGAAATATGTGCACTGAGTAGGCTGTGCTTCGGGAAGTGCTGGGAAAGGGTGGTGTGATAAAAGCACCGGCAGAGACACACAAAGGCCACCTGTCTTGTGTCATGATAAACTCCGTGCACGTAAAGATCAAATATTCTGCGCGGTTATTTTCCAATGTGAAGTGAAGCACAGCACATTAATTACTGAGAGACTAGATGCCAGCTCCCATAACTTCTTCCACATGTAGTTGCTAATGCATGCAATAATACAACAGATGCCTACTCACCTCAATATAAGATGCTAGTAGTGGAGGGGTGCTATCTGGGAACTGTTGAACTGAACAATATTTCCAAAAGGGTTCCCAATGTGAAGTGCTCCCAAGGTACCGCGACAGCAGTAAAATAAAATATATCTTTTAATCTAATCATATAGAATAAAGAGCAATTAAGTAGAGCACTAAATAAAAATGATTAATCATTACTAGAACTGTGACTATGTGCACCCCAATTTAATCTGATGCGTGAGGGCAAAACGTGATGTCACGGATGGGTATTCGGTCAGAAGCATACAGTATAACCCTGTGTGAGCATAAGTACCCAGTGTAATTTATTTATAAAAAAAAATGTATTTAGAAAATGTGTTACCAGGAAGTAATACATTGAGAGTTACCTCTCGTTTTCAAGTATGTCCTGGGCACAGAGTTAAGATGACAAATAATATATGGTTACAAATACAGTTACATAGTGAACAGGGTTATACATTATATACAAAATATAGCATGCACAGTTAGAGATAATCTATATTATAGGTGTATGTAAACTGTTACAGACCACATTAAAATGTGAGACAGCTTTAGTTTTGAAAGAACTTAGACTGGTGGCGGCTGTGAGAGTCTCCGGGAGACTGTTCCAGTTTTGGGGTGCACGGTAAGAGGAGGAGGAGCGGCCGGATACTTTGTTGAACCTTGGAACCATGAACAGTCTTTTGGAGCAGATCTCAGGGGATAAGTGCTGCATGTGGTAGGGGTGAGGAGCTTGTTCAGATAGATGGGTAGCTTGCCCAGAAAGTATTTGAAGGTAAGATGAACTTTGCACCTAGACTCAAGTGATGACCAATCTAGTTGTTGAGCATTTCACAGTGGTGTGTGTTCTTGTTGCATTGGAGAACAAAACGGCATATTGAATTGTAGAGGGTATCAAGTTTGCTAAGGTGGGTTTGGGGTGCCGAGCCGTAAACTATGTCCCCATAGTCAATAATAGGCATTAGCATCTGCTGTGTGATATGCTTTCTGACCAGCAGACTTAGGGAGGATTTGTTCCTGTAAAGTACACCTAGTTTGGCATAGGTTTTGGCTGTCAGGGTATCAATGTGCATCCCGAATTTTAAATGAGTCTAACCATATGCCCAAGTATTTACAACTAGTAACAGGAGTTAGGGTGGTGTTAGCGCTGGTTCTGTTCTGGAGCTTAGTCATTGGAAGCTTTAAAAATGTAGCCTTTGTCCCAAATACCATTGTTACAGTCTTGTCAGTGTTTAAAAACAGTTTGTTTTGGGAAATCCAGTTTTTGAGTTTCAAAAAGTCAGACTGAAGTATGTGTTCAAGGTCGGAGAGGTTAGGGCTGTGTGCATATAGGATTGTGTCATCTGCATACATGTGTATTGAAGCTTCCTTACAACCCGTGGGAAGATCATTGATGAACACTGAGAAGAGTAGGGGGCCCCAGAACAGAGCCTTGCGGGACAACACAGGTGATATCCAAGGGGTTGGAGTTGGAGCCTGAGATGGACACATGTTGGGATCTTCCTGATAGATAGGACTGAAACCAGTTTAGAGCATGCTGCCCTATTCCAGAGCTCTGGAGTTTGTTAAGCAAGATAACATGATCAACAGTATCAGAAGCCTTTGCAAAATCTAGGAATATTGCACCAGTGAGTTGTCCCGTTCTATTCCACACTGGATCTCATTGCAAACTTTTGAGTAGTTACTGTGGAGTGGGTAGCCAGAGGGATTAGTACAGATAAACAAAAGATTGTATGTGTATATGTGTGCGCGCGCGCGCACACACACACACACACACACACACACACACACACACGAGTTGTAACTCTTAGAAAGTGTTCCTGTATTGAATATACACAGACCAAAATACTGTCTCAGCAGCGATACATTGTACTGACATATCTGGACTGCACGGAGCCTAGTCTTCCAATTCCTGCTCCATTATTAATGTGCAGTGTGTCAAACAAAACACGCGTCGGGTATTGGTGATGTCAGTAATTGCCAGTGCGACTGAGACACGTCTCACAGATATATAGAGTAAGATACTTTTATAGTCATTATAGCTAATATAGGTACTCTGGGTATTGATATGGACACACTGCACATTAATAATGGAGCAGGAATTGGAAGACTAGGCTCCGTGCAGTCCAGATATGTCAGTACAATGTATCGTTGCTGAGAGAGTATTTTGGTCTGTGTATATTCAATACAAGAGCACTTTCTGAGAGTTACCACTCTTTATACATGCACAATATTCATCAATTTTTTGTTGTTTATCAGTACTAATCCCTCAGGGTACCTTTTTATTAGCACCGAGTACTTACACTCACACAGGGTTATATTATATGCTTCTGAGCAAATACCCACTCGTGACATCACGTTTTGCCCTCCGGCGTCAGATTAAATCGCCTTACTCAGTCGCAGCTCTAGTAGCGTTTATTATATTTATTATTTTTATCTAGTTCTCTCCTTATTCATGGATTAGATTAAAAGTTATAGTTTATTTCACATTATTCTGTTGAGGCTCCTTGCGAGTGCATGACATTGGGAAGAACCCTTTTGTAAATATGGAGTTGCTCATGCAGCCAATTGAATGGTCTGTCTCCAGCCGTATCATGCATGGGAGAGGAATGCACCGAGCAGGACCATGGGGAATGTATAATGTCTTCTCAGCCTGGTTTAGGGTCCTGCACGGTCTCAGAGCTGGCCTACACGTGGCAGAGCATGCTGTGTTTTTGTATGTTAGTTGACAGCATTGACGGTTGATGGAAAATAACAGACATTAAAAAAAAAAAAAACATTGCAAATCAACGGACCCCTCTGGCAGCTGTAATAGAAGATAACGGGGGGGGGGGGGGGAGTTGCTCACACCTGTGATGAAACTCACATTTCTGTGCGGTATACCCCCTCCCCCTTCCTCCCGGTCGGCACTACAGCAGCATTAGGTATAAAGAAATAAAACGGAGGGCTACAAGATGAGACCAGAAGAGAAGTCTCTTCCAGGCACAATTATATTATAGGGTGGCAACTTCTTCATTCCTGCTGCTAAAGGTCATTGATGAAAACACTTCCAGGGAATATTTCCCACTCTCTGCTGCTTCCGCTGGTCTAGAGCGGGATAAACAGCAACAGAGTGTTCTAGAGAGCTCCAGCTAACCCTTACACTGCCAGCGCGCGCAGCTCACCCACCCCCACAAAGAATTCAAGGAGAAACTGCACCCACAATCAACTTGGAGTAAAACTTGTACCTGGCCACTCTTTAATACCTTGGGTGTTGCTCAATTTTTTTTCTACAAAACACCTAAAAAAAATGATTACATTAAAAAAATAGACGTTCCTTTTCAGGACTGCAACTGTATCCGGGAAACACTATGGTTGTCGTTTTCTCTCCCATAATTCCCTACTGTAACAGCTACATTACTTTCACGTTGGTTTCAGACTCCCACGTATACAGGCACAATAGCGCTGCTAGACCGCTGTACAAAACCTCATGAACAGGAATACCGCTTTCGCCTTGGTGCCAAAATGAGTTGCTACATTTCTGTACTGAATCACACAGCTGATGGTATAAAGCCACAACCGGTCATGACTAAGTCACCTAAATAATGAGTATAAAGTCATCTTACAAAAAGAACAGGGTGTGTATAACTGTCTAGAGAGTTACACCCCATGGGCAGTGCAGTAAACACGCAAATTACTGCCTGCGCTGGGTACTTTACACACCTTCTCTCTCCAGTTCTCTGCAGTCTGGTGACTCAATGAAAGGGAGGACGAGACAGGGGCAGATAACCAATGGCATCTCAGGTGTGAATGCAACACTAATGTACTGCTTGTTTACCATTATCAGCGCGGATGTACTGAAGGTTGGGTGATCAGTAGTCCCGGTTTAGCCGGGACAGTCCGTTTTTTCGGGCTCTGTCCCAGTTTTCTGTATTGCTGGCAGGCACCGATTGGCAAGCACTCTTTGCACATGCGCAAATCACACATGCGCAATCGGCACTTGCCGGCTGCACTTGCGCATGCGCAACCGGCAAGCTCCGCATGCACATGAGCGACCGACAAATGTCACTTGCCTATGCTCAGTCGGAAAATGGCGATCGCACACGAGTAACCAGGAACGATCGCGCATGCGCAGTCGGCAAGTGCTCTTCACGTGTGCGCAGTCGGCCCATGCGTGAGATTTGTCCCGGGAAAAATCTGGTCACCCTAACTGGAGGGTCTCAGTGTCTGGGTATTGGAGCGCCAAACTCTGCTGGCTGTGGCTTCTACATGGCCAGCTCAATATAAAAGCCATCATGGTGCCAACCAGCTTCAAGCAGAAGTACTAAGGCGCCTGCTTTGTGATGTCGCACGTGGCCCTCTCCTTCCCCCACTTACTAGAGCAGAAATACTACACCCCCCCCCCTTTTATCTATATGTAGAGCCTGTTACAATGTATAATTCTGCATTCTTACCTAAGCTGGCAATCGTTTGGTGCTCCTGTTATAAATCTGTCAAAATCCTTATTGTGTGCCTAACGAAATGTCCGCCTTCTAATTTTGTGCTGCAGTCTGTGAAATGCTGCAGCTGACATGTAACATGATATTACTAAGTGTAACACATTATTGTTACAGCTTGCAGAGTAATAGACATTTTGCCGTTTGGAACACAGCAACAGATCTGTTTGTGATACTTTGCTGCCAAAAGGGCATAGCTCAAAGAGCTGTGCTTGAGAGAGCCGGTTTCAAAAGAGATAGTGGATATGACTTTCCAAATGGTTGCTGTAGCAACCAAAGAATGATCTGTATATTACAAAAAAAAATTAAATTAAAAATGGCATTTTGAGTTAAAAAAAAAATGCAGGCCATATTATCTAATACTACAGAACTGATTATTTAAAAACAAAAAAAATATAGGATTTTTAAAGTTTTGCTGCTTTAACCCCTTCACTGCAATGTAATTAATATACCTCTGGCAAAACTGAACATAAAATGTTATTTATGACGTCCTATTGTTTCCCTGATACAGGCTCCAGCTGGTTGCTATATTAAATATCTAGCAGTTTCTCATTTTTACATTAAACTCGGCTGTTTCGGACATTCATTAAGAACATCACAGCCCATGAACCTGGTCAGAGTCCCACGGTCCATCTACTTGCCAGCTTCGACAGGTCGCTTTTACCTCCCTGCCCTCCCCCCCCCCCCCCCCCCCAGCCAAAACAAAAACCGAAAGCCCATCCAATATGAAACCCCAATGTGAATACTGTAAACAAAAATAGTGCCCAACAGTATTATGGGCTCCGGGTTTTCTATGAACGACAATCTTATTTAAAAGAATAAGATACATAGGAAATATTGTTAACAAGGAATACACCTTATGGTAAAGTCCTGTGCGTCGCCCACATTTGCACTGTCGGCTGCATCTGCCTGCAGCTACCCCTGAAGGCCTCGGCTTTAGAGACTGCAGTCTCCGCTTCCCTCAATAGGAGGGGAAATGTTTCCATATCCAGTAGCCAAAAATAGATCTCCTCATCCTGCTGCTCTTTCCCAGGAGGTGGGTGAAGCTGGTGAAATGAGTCTGCCTTTACGTTTTTGTTATTGACGAAAGAAAGAAGGTGCCGGCTCCGTCCTGTCACTACCAGGTCAGGAGACACTAGTCAAGATGAAATGGTTTATGTACGGTATACCAGGAGTGGCCAGCTCCAGTCATTAAGGGCCACTAACAGTTCAGGTTTTAGGGATAGCCCAGCTTCAGCACAAGTGGCTCAATCGTTTACTGAGCCAGCTGTGCTGAAGCAGGCATATCCTTAAGAGCAGACATGTTGGCGGCCCTTGATGTATATCATGCCTTACGTCCAGTATTTCCGTTGTCCGACAAAGGATCTCTGTTTTTTTCCTAAAATTTCATAAACACTACAGACTTTAACATGCTCTGGAAGGGCCGTTCCAAAGCCGGAGGCGAGTTCAGCTGCTGTACATTCAAATCAGTAGGCTTCCTCCAGCATGGGGAAGACTGCTTCATACCAGTGGGAGTCTGTTCTCAAGGTCGTAGGGGAGAACTTCGCCCACCTGGGAATTAAACTCTCTCCACCTTTCTTCTACCACCCCCCCACCCCCCCAAAAAAACTAAAATGTAATGATAATTACAAATGAATATCGTGATCTTCTGCTACATGAGCGGGAACCAGTTTCTCATGTGGCATTGTATTGTAATGACAACAAGATGCACAAAGATATCTTTTGCGCTAGCATCAAATACGTAGATCTAAGACTTCCACGGTCTCTGTTCCAACTGGTTGAAGTTGGGAACCTTCCATTTTAGAAAGCCCCAGGAGAATTGATAGTAAATATTTTCCAAAAGTGGTGTGATTGCCATGTACTACACACATTCACACATACCCATTCAAATACAGCATTTATTGGAATTACTGTACATTATAAAAGTGGTTTGATTGCCATGTACTACACACATTCACACATACCCATTCAAATACAGCATTTATTGGAATTACTGTACATTATAAAAGTGGTTTGATTGCCATGTACTACACACATTCACACATACCCATTCAAATACAGCATTTATTGGAATTACTGTACATTACCTTTATGAGTGACACCCCCTGGCTTTTCATTATTTTGAGCACAACTTTGCAGTCGCACGCAGAATCAGTGACTTAGTTAAATGTACAGTGTGGTCAGTGTACAAATACCTAAATATTAAGTAAGCTGTGTATAAAGTATAATTCTAAAAACAAGTTATAAAAACAGAATAATACCTCAATAAATCCATGGGTCAGATGCTCTATTTTACATGATCAAAATATTTTTTTTTTTTTTTTTTTACACACACACACACAGTTATATTTGTGAAAAATAATTAGATTTATTAGAGAATCGACGTTTTAGTCCCTAGTTGGACCTTTATCAATAATGGATCCGGAACGTCGATTCTCTAATAAATCTATTTATTTTTCAGAAATATAAGAATGCTTATTCCTGTTCAATTTATACACATCTCCCACACCTCGATGTGACGGAATTGTGCAGTTCTGAACCCTTTGCTTTGGGAATATTAGTCCCTCTGGGGACCGAAACGTTGGGTTAGTATATCCACATGTTGGACATAATACATTTGCTGCCGTTTCTCCCCCCCCCCCCCCCCCCTATTCCTGAATCGCTCTGGCGTTTGGATCACTTCTGTGGTCTATACTGATTTTATCTAATTTCTTTTACCTGGCACCACGACTAGGCACCTTGCACAGTGGGTGACCATTTTGAATATATTATATATCACCAAATGGTACAATAAATGTGTCTTTACTAGCTCAAAGTTTCGACTTCCCAATGGAGCCTTTATCAAGAGCTAGTAAAGACATTTATTGTACCATTTGCTGTGCCTGCTTTTTTTTTTTTACCCTTTCTACATAGTAAAAGTTTAGTATCTTAGCAGAAACACCCGCTACAATATTTTGGATTATTACTGTTATTGTGTGCCCCTACCACACACACACACACTATTAATTAGTACAGTATTTATTTGCCACAGGAAACCCCCACCTATAGGATGCAATTACATGAGTCAACCCATCATTTTTTTTTTTCTCCAAGAGTTCGTTCATGTTCATATGTTCTGGTTAGAAACAGAAATGAAATACCTAATTACTACAAAATGTTACCATCGCATTTACAGTTGCGATGTCAACATAATGACAGGGTTGGCAAATGTAATTGCAAATTCCTATTTTTCTATTAATTATAATGCAGAGCAAAACCTTTCATCAGCAACGCATATTCCATTCCCCCTGGGATAACTCTCCAGGGTAGTCTGAGGCACCCACGGGTGACATGCAACCCCGATCAAGAAACTCTGTATTAGGAAGGGACGTATAGACATTGGCATTACCCCCTCACTGCCAGAAAAAGGGAGCACAAACAGGCACTTCTGGCAGCCCAAAGGTTAAACTACAGCAATCAAATAGATATTTGGGAAGAACATATGACAGACGTATCAAGCGTATGCTTGCAAGTGAATGCACTTTTAAAGGTGCAGCCCAGCAGAAAGCCTATTAAATGACAGTGTAAGTGCATCGACCTAAGGAAAGAAAAAAAAAAAAAACATATTGACCCTGATCAATTTGTTTCAAGTGGTTACCTTGGAGTCTCTGCTATTCCAAGGCCCTTTATTTTAGGGGGGGGGGGCAGGGAATGGGGGGTGAGAAGACGATGGAGATGCATTAGGATGCTGCTGGCACAGCACACTCACACGGCATGCTGGGACATGAAGGAATGCTGGGAACCAGAAATGAGGAAGTCTCCCAGCAAAGGCGCATGTCATTGATTTAAAGGCTCGTTAAAAAAATATATTATATACACACACACAACAAAAAAGGGGGAATACACGCTGTTCTTTCTCCATGGACACAGAGGCCAGTTGTGAATGACAGCAGTGACATAAAGTGTAATATACAGCCAGTGTATCACACCAATAGGAGTCCTTTACACACCTGGCAGTAACAGCCAGAGGCTCACGTTTTCCGTATGCTTCGCACAGGTTTATTCAGCTCCCCCCAGTACAAATGGGTTTTATGTTGGGCGGAAACCGATCACACGTGCAATTCCAGAAATGACAAGGTGCAGCAACCGGTCCATCATAAGTCAGCTCGTCAACAGTAGAATGGAAGTTGTAAAGGAAAAGCAGAAGTGCTCAACGCTCACTATCCTTCTGTACGACAGTGGAGGGTCCTGAAAGCTGCAGTTCAAGCTGCCATTTTTTTAAAATATTTTCTTCCCCCCATTCAATATGCGCATCAATACAATCTGCACACTGACGAGTGATTAGCTAAGCTGCAGATCGATCCGTTCTCCTGTAATCAATCGCTTGCTCAGGGTTATTTAATTCAGTTCTTGCACAGCATTGTGGGTAATGTAGTCCTGGAATATGATGGACTGGGCAGTTACCAGATACAATTGGTTCCCTGCTAGAGAGAGGGCGGGGCTCAAGAGCCAGAGCCTATCAGCAGGGGAAGGGGCTGTCACTTTGGAAACGCTTCCTACATTAGAAACATTAAAAATGTCTGTAAAACGTTTTTTTTTTTTTTTTTTAAATGGACGTTCTCAGCTGGATCAGTTCTGCATTCACTTCTGTAGGGGGCTCAAGGTACGACCCACCCAAGTAACTGCCCACTGCTTGCACGGCACGCATAGAAATGGATGTAGTCTTATTGCAGGTATTCACTAAATTTAGTGCACTCTCGTTAGAAATGGAGTTACTTTGAACATATCGCATAACAAAAACAGAACTGAAAACAGCACAGCCTTTAAAATAGTTTCACTACCAGGAAGATTAATTCTGCCCTCTCGGCCCAGGAACATTTAAAAGCAAAATCAAAGGCTTCTATCAGGTTGTAGGGCATAAGGGCAATAGCTACCACTTTTGGGTCACTTCCTGGATGCTTCAGATTAAAAGATCAGTCATACCTGGTATTGTTTTATATTACAATGGGTACATAACTGCCTGAAGGAGAAACCCTAGAGGTCTGAAAGCATGCATGATTTCTGTGATATTTGTTTGCCAGTATCATTTATACCCATCCTTTTTCTGCAATAAACAACATGGCAACATCCTCTATACCAGGGGAACACAATCTTTTTTTTTTACCTGCGCCCCCGTGCCGACTGTCCTCTCCGCGCGCCCCCCTCCCTTCCTCCTCCTCCTTACCTTGGTTCCCGGCGTCATATTGCCATGGCAACGCGACATCATGACCCCGCGGCGTCATTTGACGATGCGTCTCCAGATGCTGGCTGAACCACGGTAAGTAAGGTTTATAGAGGCCTTCGCCGCTTCCACGACACTTAATTTAAGTGCCTTCGGGATGCGCGCAGGGCCTCTGTAAACGCCGCGCCCCCTGCAGTTAATCTCGTGCCCCCCAGTTTGCGCACCGCTGCTCTATACCAGGGGTGGCCAACTCCAGTCCTCAAGGCCTACCAACAGGTCAGTTTTACACGATATCCCTGCTTCAGCACAGGTAGCTCAACTGTGCTGAAGCTGGGACTGATTGAGCCACCCTGGGCTGAAGCAGGGATATCCTGAAAACATGACCTGTTGGTGGCCCTTGAGGACTGGAGTTGGCCTCCCCTGCTCTACACAAATGCTGAGCAAGTGAGGCACAAGACCTCATATCAGACCTTACTGCCTTTATCAATGTAATCAGCATGCAGACAAAGAAAACAAATGTACATGTGTCCAGTAATAAACGGCTTATAATTACTATTGCATGCCTTCAATTTACATGAGGGACAGCAGCAGCGTTAAGAAAAATATATGTTTCTTCACCCCGCCTTCCAGCACATACAGCTCCTGCTAGTAACATCTTCTGTTCTAGGTAATAATTGATACATAATGTTTCATTGAAACTCACAAACTGTTTACCAGAATGAAATATATAAAAGGAGCATATTGTTGTGTACATAATGCATCCACAGTTACTGCCAGGCAGGGGGGAAGCAAAGATACAGAACATACAGAATGTATCTGCGTGCTGGACCCAAGCAAAGAACTCCTTCACAATGCATTGAACATGTGCATCTGAAACTTGCCAACAGAGAACCAGTTGGTGTCAGGTAATACTGAATGCCACTCATTTTATTTAAACACATTTACAGTTATGCTTTCTTAAGGAAAGTAAATAAAGATGTATATTAAAATTACTCCATCCCTTTGTTTTATATCATAAATATTTAATGTTTAACACGTTCAGAATGTCAACTCAAGTACAGTGCCGCTACATTGTATTAATATATATATATATATATATATATATATATATATATATATATATATATATATATATATATATATATATATAGCTATAGAGATATATAGATATATAGCTATATATCTATAAAGGTATGTTGACTTGTCACAGAAGCTGGCATATACATATTGTAAGAACTCCAGATGCTTGTTCCATAGAGAATAATAAAGGCAATTTACCAGGTTGTAGTCCAGTAAGGAGAGACAGCACACACTGGATATACTTCAAAGTGATGTATTGAACACTCAAAAAAACAACGTTTCAGTTCCTGCAAACGGAACCTTCCTCAGGGTTGTATATAGATATATATCACACACACACACACACACACACACACACACACACACACACACACACACACACACACACACACACACACACACACACACACACACACACACACACACTTACTTATATAATTAAAGATAGAGGATACTATTAATGTACAACGAGTTTGGGATTAAGGCTTTGTTCTTTGATCAGACCAACGGTAAAAAATAGCACTTTTATGATCATGCACGTGAATCCGATACTTTGATTATTTTGCATATGAAAAAACATATTACTCTGTAAAATTTGCATATGAAAATGCGACACGATTCAGAACATTATTCTGCATTTCAAAAAAGGTGCTTTTGGAATTGTTCAATGTAAACGGTTATTTGAAACATTTTTCATATGGAATATGTCTTAACTAAGTTACTTTCATAGCTGGCAATGTGAAGGGGAAAAAAACAGGAGTTTATTTTAAGTAATAAAACACTTTTTTCAATGACTCAGGACATCTGAAGCCCTAGAAGCCCCCCTTAAAAGGTCCATAATGTAGCGCGGATGAAGAACAGCAGATGTAACAGATAATGTGTCCATTTGGTATTGGAGATATTATTCATAATAATGGAAATAACAACTGGAAATCTGATCAGAGGGTCCCAATGGGTCACATACATTATCAGATATATAGGGGTGCCAAATAATACTGTGCAGGTAAAATAATGTCATTCTAACCCCAGTGTTTCTTTTTTTAACAGGTTGACGTCCCCATTAGGCAACAAACCAAATGTAAACAAATAACACGAGCCCAGGCAGATCACACTGAGACGGGGAAATAGCCAAGGAGTTGTGTGACAGGTGACAGATTACAGCCACCCCTACTGTACATACCCCCTAAATCGCACCCTGTCCCCCTAAAAAGCCCCATCACATCTCCAAGCCCCAACCACACCCCTGGCACCAGTATATGTAATA
>NC_134489.1:37164242-37287697 GCF_040206685.1 Ascaphus truei
CCAGGAAGCAAGATGGCCACAGTAGCTTCAGTGAGGGGTCACTTCCTGTCGGCAGCCATCTTAGGTATCCAGACAGATGCCTTATAGTAACGCCGCGATAAACCCCGGCGTTAGCTGCCAGCACCACTGGCCCACGCTAGCCATATTCTAATATAGATGCCAGGTGTATATATCAATGCAATATATACCTGGTATCCATCTTTAAAAATGTTTTGATTAACATAGAAGCCACGGTGGGCATGAAGGCCTGCATCAGGGAAGCTTGGTTGGTGAAGCATCTAATGAAGGTTTAGCTATGACCTAAAAAAAATGTGCGTTAAGTCCCGATGGATATGCTTTGAGATTTTCCACACCTTTTTTGTACTGGGAAGGGTGGTTAGGCCTCCCGGGTTGGTATCGGGGCAGGGTAGGTTAAGCCCTTAATTATTTTCGCGATTATTAACCGCTAAGGTAATTAAGGGGCTAGGGGATATTAGATTGTATTTGCTATGTATTTTTCTGGCAACGGAGGACAGGGACCTTGCAGTATCCTGACAAGGACGCCCATCATATTGGCTGTGGTAAGTAGAACTGCATTTATTTACTTTATTTATGCTGGTTAATGTGTTTAATAATGGACAAATAATCTATTATCCATATCTGGATAATAGTTATTTTGCCCATTACTGTACTGTATGTGTTTGGTGTATTTATTTCAATGTATGACATGTTTTATTTTTTTTACATACAGGATTGGTACCGCAGGGCTGCGGGGACCTATGGAAACCACCCGAGGACCCCCGGACGCCCACGGGTACCACCCGAGGACCCCCAGACGCCCACAGGTACCACCTGCGGACCCACGGGGACACCTGTAAGGAAGAACCGGGGACCCCGCAGCTTTGGGGACCCGCAGGGACCACCCGAGTGCCCCAGACCCCTGTGAAAACCACCAGAGGGCCCCCAGACCCCTCTCGGAACCAACTGAGGGCCCCCAGACACCTGTGGGGATGACCCGGGGACCCCCAGACACCCATGGGACCACCCGTGGACCCCATTGTGACCCGCGGGGACCACCTGGAGGCCCGCGGCGCCTAGCGGGGACCACCCGGAGGCCCCCAGACACCCGTGGGTACCTCCCGGGGTGCACTGTGGGGCCTGCGAACACCCGTCAGGCCCACTGGGGACCCCCGTCGGCCTGGTGTATTAAGCCTGCATGTACAATAATAAATCATGTTTTTATGGGAGGCATAGGGGGTGGGTGGGTTGTATACTGTACTAATGTTTATTAAATAGGTTAATGTTAATTGTGGGGCCTAGGCGGTGTGTAGTGGGGCTGTTCTGTGTAGAGTTTTTATTGTGTGTAGCCGGGGTGGGTGAAGGGGGTATTGTCCCCAAGGGTGGGTGGTTAGGCCTCCCGGGTGGGTAGTGGGGGAGGGTGGTTAAGCCTCCCGAGTGGGTAGTGGGGGAGGGTGGGTTAACCCCTTAATTACTATAGCGGTTACTAATCGCTAAGGTGATTAAGGGGTTAGGGGACATTAGATTGTCGCTTTTTATTCTTCTGTATTGTTTGCATCACCGGAGGACATGGACGGGATGAGGATGAGGACGGCCTTCATCGTGGGTGCCTGGCAAGGGTGAGTGCAAGAATTATTTATTTTATTTATGATAATTAATGTATTTTAAATGTGTATTTATTTTAAAGTATTGTTTATTTTTGGGGGGCACACCATTGGTACCGCAGGCCCGTGGGGCCCCCGGACACCCGCGGGGATCAGCCGAGGACACATGCCGGCCTGTTGTATAGATGGTGTGCCTGAAAAAAGGTAACAAATAATTTTTTCTAAGTCCAGCTTCTTTTGCGCCTGCTTTTAGCATTTTTAAAGCACGATTCACTTAGCGCTGTTTAGAGAATCCCGCGGACTGGCAAAAATCGGCTCGTTTGCCTTTTTTGCCTGATTGTGCGGGTTTTGCGCGCAGGCCAGAAAAAATGCCTTTTAAGGCCGATAAAGCGCTGTTGTCACTGCTTAGTGAATCGCGCAGCAGCCTGTATCGACCTTTAAAACGGTTTAAATAAATAGATCATTTGTAACATATTAAATCTAGCACTGCCACTATTTCTTGCTTGTCCCAAACTGGGCAGCACCTTCCGCGTAATACTGTAACCATTGTAAGGCTCAAGAAATTGTACTTGGTTACACGGCGTGAAGCCACGCTTCTGGTGCAGGGAAAACCGCGGCTTTGCATAGTGCTACACAAGGCATTGTGAGTCGGGACTTCAGGGAGCAGAGCCATGATTAAAACCTTTTATTTAAAAATACCTATACTTTGCTGAATGGTTTGAAAATGATGTCAATTGAACATGCCATTGCCATTAGCTCACTTTGGACCTAGGGGATCTTCGGCTTATAAAGAGTTTTCTAAAAGATGGTAAATGTGCATATAAAAACAAGTCGCAGTGTACATTATCGCTGAGTACCATTAATCTCTGATCTCCTGCTTGGAGTAATCAGGGAATTACAGTAAATGTAACTCGCAATCCAGGTGACTAGCAAGAAACAGAGAACATGATTACAACAGGAGATAGGCTGCACATGTCTCAGTGACAGAGCGCAGGCTTCAAGGCAGAGAGAAAGCAGCAGCGATTGGTGAATGGCAAAGTGAATCCCCCACCCACCAGCCAATCGCAGCCAAGGCTTACGCCCCATGCCTACGTGCATCTACCCAGCCAATGATAGGGTGGCGTATTTGTGCTCTGCGTGAGTTATATAATGGTGTGTGTGTGTGTGTGTGTGTGTGTGTGTGTGTGTGTGTGTGTGTGTGTGTGTGTGTGTGTGTGTGTGTGTGTGTGTGTGTGTGTGTGTGTGTGTATAACAGTCTCATGGCTGAGCATAGTATACACATGCTTACCCTGAACATCTCAAAGGTATCTATATCTTCCATCACTCTCAGATGTTCTTGCAGGGGATCATTGGATTTTATATTATTAAGGACAAGGTCAGCTAAATGCTGGTATTATACCAAATGAAGGGGTTCCGGTTAGTCCAGATAATTGAAGACAGAGATAACAAGAGTTGGTTTTATCGGCGCAATATATATTATCACTTAGATTGTAAACTCATCGGGGCAGGGTGTCCCTCTGCCTTATGTTATCACTTACCTGTAGCGCAATGTATTACATTGTAATTGTGTTAAGCGCTGCGTATACTGTATAAATACAATTATACATACATACTTATCCCTGGTATTATATCAAAAGTAAAATAACTGGCTGTGTTAAAATCACCAGACAAAAGGTAAACCTGGGCTAGTCTTGTGTGTCATGGAGGATGTCCACCCACCTGCGTTTACGAGTTTGATATCTAATGAAGGGTGGCCACTCCACTTCAAAGCAGTGGTATCGGATAATTCAGTTGTGTACAGTATAACTAATGCAGTGGTTTCCAATCTTTTTTTGGTTCAGGAACCCTATAATTATATTGTGAAATTCTGCAGAGCCACAACCCTCTCTAATAGCGCATCTTCGATCAGATGCATTGTAAGGAACCCCAACCCTCTCTAATAGCGCATCTTCGATCAGATGCATTGTAAGGAACCCCAATCCTCTCTAATAGTGCGTCTGAGATCAGATGCATTGTAAGGAACCCCAATCCTCTCTAATAGCACGTCTGAGATCAGATGCATTGTAAGGAACCCCAATCCTCTCTAATAGCGCGTCTGAGATCAGATGCATTGTAAGGAACCCCAATCCTCTCTAATAGCGCGTCTGAGATCAGATGCATTGTAAGGAACCCCAATCCTCTCTAATAGCACGTCTGAGATCAGATGCATTGTAAGGAACCCCAATCCTCTCTAATAGTGCGTCTGAGATCAGATGCATTGTAAGTAACCCCAACCCTCTCTAATAGCGCGTCTGAGATCAGATGCATTGTAAGGAACCCCAATCCTCTCTAATAGCACGTCTGAGATCAGATGCATTGTAAGTAACCCCAACCCTCTCTAATCACGTGTCTGAAATCAGATGTAAGATGCATTGTAAGGATACCAACCCTCTCTAATAAACACACATTCACAGCTAGCTCAAACTCCTGCACCCACCACATCATGAATATATATTTATGTCAAAAAAGAGTGCTACTGAGCGTGGCAAATGTATATAACAAAGACAGGGGTGCCCAATGCTACATCCAATTGACAAAACATATATGGTAATAAGTATAAAGTTTAAATACTTCAATAATAATTACTTGGTTATTTAGTTAAACCCTTTGGCCAAAGCGTCGTAAGCCTGCATACCAAACGTCAAGGTATAACCACAAATGCAGGTCTTACACCTCACTGGGAACCCTTCCCTTTACCTCTCAATGAGGGGAAAGAACCATAGTAGGTCCTGTTCTTGCAGCAAAGTGAAAAGACCTCCCAAGTCAAAAAGGTGAGGAGGAATGAGCTAGCCAATAAAGAATATCACTTGTGAGCACATTCACATGTCTTAGACAGGTTTGCTTCCACTGCAGCAAGGGATTCTGGGAAATGACATGCAAATGAGCACACAATGTGTGAAACCACTCACAGACTATATAATATCTGTTGCTAACCAGCCAGCGACGTAACGGTGCAGAAATCAGGGAAATTGAGTGAGAAGTTGCTAGACGTTGCAGTATTAGGATATAGCCACTACAGGGCAGCCTAGTAAAGGGAAAATACACTATGCACAATACAGAAGAGATTTCCAAAAGCACACAAATCATTTCACAATATCTGCAGCTGACCTGTCAACAACAGTCAGTCATTTGAAACTGATTGGGAGTCTGTCTCAAGTTTTAGCATCAACAGCGTCATAGGCTTGAGTAGAGTCTCACTGAAGACTATGGAATGGCTTTTGTTTTGGCTGTTAAGTCAGAGGGGCTCAACTCCAGTCCTCAAGACCCCACCAACAGGTCAGGGTTTCAGGATATCCTTGATTCAGCACAGGTGGCTCTATCAGTGGCTCAGTCGAAGACTGCTTCAGCTCAGGTAGCTCAGTCGAAGATTGAGCCACCTGTGCTGAAGCAGGGATATCCTGAAAACCTGACATGTTGTCTTAAGGACTGGGGTTAAGAACTCCTGCCTTCTGCCTTAGTGAATAATCCCCTATATTTGCACAGCTAATAAATGTACCATGAAACAAGTGTTCTATGTATGTATATCTTTATGTATATAGCGCCATTTATGTATCTAGCGCGTCACAGCAGTAATACACTAATACACGTGACAATAATATAACACGTAATGGGAATAAGCCGGGATATCCTTAAAACCTGACCTGTGGGTGGCCCTTGAGGACTGGAGTTGAGAAACCCCTGCATTAAGGAGTTGCATATTATTATTATCGTTAATATAGTACTGTACAGTGCTCATATAAACAGCAGTATACAGTTATTGGGAAGTGCCCCCCCCCCCCCATTTTGTTTACATGGATGGAGAGCAGTGGGTCCCCGGACCTGTCTCTCTGGTTCCCGAGATACATACCTGTAAAAGAAGCGCCGGTTCCCTCCCCTCCAGGTAAAACAAAATGGCGGATTTTAATCTGCCCGCATGCTGTGTTACGTCAGCCGTCGCGGCTTGCGATTGGCCGGCGTGACGAGGGAGATTTAAACAGGCGGGAATACCAGTGCTACCTCTCCCCATATGTATCTCGGGAACCAGAGTCCCCGGAGTTAACATTAACATTATTTCACTTCGAGGACCTCCTGCTTCCCATGCATGGGAAAAAAATGGAGGTGGGGGGGAATGGGGGTAAAGTGCACATTTAGGCTGCATGGAAAATAATAAGAAAAAACCTGGGACTGGATGAGATTGTCCCTGATAATTGTGTAAAGTGATTGCATTTCTCACTTTGGATTCTGCATTGTAACTTCTGACTAATCATCAATCTCTATGTATTGTTACAGTTAATTAAATCAGTGTTGCGGCTAAGTACTGAGTCAATATAAAATACAGTCAAGTGGTGAACAGAAAAGGTTATTTATAACTGTCCTATATAAAAGCCTACAGAAATGTGCTGGTGTTAGTCTGTATAGATTCCCCCAAGGTACTATTTTATTAGGCTTGTAATACATGTTTCCAAATAGGAGCATTATTCTTGACTGGTTGACAGACCCTAGATGCCAGAGGTGTCTACACAGGATCTAATAACATTACCAGCCACTAACACATCGTCTCCATGTAAGGCCTACTCCTGAAAGGAGCTCCCGTCAGACCGGCCAACATTTTGCATATAAAAATAGGTACCACTGTAGTTCCTGTACTCATGCTGGTTGGAGGTACTTCCAAGAAATTCCTATGGAAACAAAGTTCCCTAACTTGCAGGTTACAGTACCAGACACAAAAAACATTGGCTCAGATCCACAAAAAGGTGCTAATCTTTAGCACTCAGCTCCCATTCCTATGAATGGAAGTACTAGCGTGCCAAGGTTTAGCACTGCTTTGTGAATCTGGGCCTGTTCTCGTAGCTCTGACGTTGTCAGTGCCACACAGGGCGGCTTGTGCAGAAGGAGCGGAATGAAATGTGAGAAAACACGCTGTTCTCTGCTGCAAATCGCATCTTCTAACCCACTTCTTTAAAAAGTGACAAACCGCCCGGATTGTACTGGCTCTAGAAGTGGGATGACCTGAGGTGTATGTATATATATCTTTATTTATATAGTGCTATTAGCGGGTTGGAGGGTTTTCTGACAAACCGATAGGATTGGCAGAGCCGGAGTGAAACCGCTTTTAAAAAAGCCTTTTAGAAACGGATTGGACATACGAGAAGGGCTTGCAGAATAGCAAAGCTCGCCAATCTGCGTCTCAAGTGCACGTTGGCCGCAGATTGCCACACTTTGGAGCAGTGAGAATAGGCCGTTTGTGTGTAATCGGTACAGCTTGTCTTACAAGACCCAAGCATGTAGGGTTCCTGCTAAATAGGTGAAGTTGGAGTATGTCTCCTTCATAGGCCTAGATCTACTAAACTTCAATAATGACATCGCTGTGCGTTAATTCAGGGGTGCGCAAACTGGGGGTGCGCCCCTGAAATTTTTTTGGAGGGGCGTGGCGGTTACAGAAGCCCCGTGCTCTTCCCCAAGGCATATCAATTAAATGCCAGGAGCGCGCGTGGCCTCTGTAACTCACTTATCTTGTCTCCGACGGCTTCGGGTGACGCGGCGTCAAATGACGCCCATCGCCATGACCACGCGGTGTCCTTTGACGCCAGCACAAAGGTATGGAGGGGGGTTGCGAGCACTGGGGGAGAGCAGGCAAGGGGGCGCAGCAGCAAAAGTCTGCACCCCACTGCGTTAATGTTCAGGAAAATTTGTTATTTTTACCACCATATTGGCGACATGTTTAACACTTAAATACCGCAGGAATGACTCATTTTATCTCAAAGATAAGTGTGGGCTAAATTTAACGCCAGGATAGCTAATTAGCAAGTAGATTAGTATGCCTTGCCTTATTACATATGTTAGAGCGGTAAAGTTAATGACAGTATCGCCAATGAGCGTGCAAATGTACGCAAATTAAGAGTTAGCGGCTAATGATCTATTCACATGTTACTCACTAAATTTGGATATCTGGAGATATCTAACAACTGGCAAAGAATATCACCAATTGTTATTACCTAACCCAAGCTGGGTTAGGCCGATCTTGTCTATGTATATAATGACCACTATAGATAGGGTTACCAGATGTCCCGGTTTAGCCGGGACAGTCTCGTTTTTTAGCCCTCTGTCCTGACTTTTTGGGCCACTGTCCCGGTTTTCTATCCCCTTCAAAACCCAAGTGGCCAGGAAGTCATGGTCAAGTTAATGCTTCAATGCTTCAATGCTTCAAATTGCCAAATATCCATGTTATGCTTTTTGTGTTTTCATTTTTTTTAATGTGTGTTTAGTACAGTGTTTTTTGTGTAAAATGGTTGAAAAATGCACACATTTTAGCAACAAAAAAAAATCCGAGTTTGCATACATTCTAACATTTTGAATAAGGCAATCCAATTATTTACATAGTACATGAGGTTGAAAAAATACACCTGTCCATCGAGTTCAACCTATGCTAGGTAATTCTTGGTAAATACGGCAGAATTCTGAGAAAATATTGCTGTGATCCCATTTATTTATTACGCAAATGTTTAATCCAGCAATATGAACCTTTAGTAAATCATACACTCCCACGCTGCAGACATGCTCCGTCACCCCCTTACATACACTCCCACGCTGCAGACATGCTCCGTCACCCCCTTACATACACTCCCACGCTGCAGACATGCTCCATCACCCCCTTACATACACTCCCACGCTGCAGACATGCTCCGTCACCCCCTTACATACATTCCCACGCTGCAGACATGCTCCGTCACCCCCTTACATACACTCCCACGCTGCAGACATGCTCCGTCACCCCCTTACATACACTCCCACGCTGCAGACATTCTCCGTCACCTCCTTACATACACTCCCACGCTGCAGACATGCTCCGTCACCCCCTTACATATACACCCACGCTGCAGACATGCTCCGTCACCCCCTTACATACACTCCCACGCTGCAGACATGCTCCGTCACCCCATTACATACACACCCACGTTGCAGACATGCTCCATCACCCCCTTACATACACACCCACGCTGCAGACATGCTCCGTCACCCCCTTACATACACTCCCACGCTGCAGACATGCTCCGTCACCCCCTTACATACACACCCACGCTGCAGACATGCTCTGTCACCCCCTTACATACACTCCCACGCTGCAGACATGCTCCGTCACCCCCTTACATACATTCCCACGCTGCAGACATGCTCCGTCACCACCTTACATACACTCCCACGCTACAGACATTCTCCGTCACCCCCTTACATACACTCCCACGCTGCAGACATGCTCCGTCACCCCCTTACACCCACACCCACGCTGCAGACATGCTCTGTCACCCCCTTACATACACTCCCACGCTGCAGACATGCTCCGTCACCCCCTTACATACATTCCCACGCTGCAGACATGCTCCGTCACCCCCTTACATACACTCCCACGCTGCAGACATTCTCCGTCACCCCTTTACATACACTCCCACGCTGCAGACATGCTCCGTCACCCCCTTACATACACACCCACGCTGCAGACATGCTCCTTCACCCCCTTACATACACTCCCACGCTGCAGACATGCTCCGTCACCCCATTACATACACACCCACGTTGCAGACATGCTCCATCACCCCCTTACATACACACCCACGCTGCAGACATGCTCCGTCACCCCCTTACATACACACCCACGCTGCAGACATGCTCTGTCACCCCCTTACATACACTCCCACGCTGCAGACATGCTCCGTCACCCCCTTACATACACTCCCACGCTGCAGACATGCGCCGTCACCCCCTTACATACACTCCCACG
The DNA here is from genome assembly GCF_040206685.1 of Ascaphus truei. NCBI lineage: Eukaryota > Metazoa > Chordata > Amphibia > Anura > Ascaphidae > Ascaphus > Ascaphus truei. The sequence goes on from NC_134489.1 coordinate 37,173,639, forward strand.
CTGCAGACATGCTCCGTCACCCCCTTACATACACTCCCACGCTGCAGACATGCTCCGTCACCCCCTTACATACACTCCCACGCTGCAGACATTCTCCGTCACCTCCTTACATACACTCCCACGCTGCAGACATGCTCCGTCACCCCCTTACATATACACCCACGCTGCAGACATGCTCCGTCACCCCCTTACATACACTCCCACGCTGCAGACATGCTCCGTCACCCCATTACATACACACCCACGTTGCAGACATGCTCCATCACCCCCTTACATACACACCCACGCTGCAGACATGCTCCGTCACCCCCTTACATACACTCCCACGCTGCAGACATGCTCCGTCACCCCCTTACATACACACCCACGCTGCAGACATGCTCTGTCACCCCCTTACATACACTCCCACGCTGCAGACATGCTCCGTCACCCCCTTACATACATTCCCACGCTGCAGACATGCTCCGTCACCACCTTACATACACTCCCACGCTACAGACATTCTCCGTCACCCCCTTACATACACTCCCACGCTGCAGACATGCTCCGTCACCCCCTTACACCCACACCCACGCTGCAGACATGCTCTGTCACCCCCTTACATACACTCCCACGCTGCAGACATGCTCCGTCACCCCCTTACATACATTCCCACGCTGCAGACATGCTCCGTCACCCCCTTACATACACTCCCACGCTGCAGACATTCTCCGTCACCCCTTTACATACACTCCCACGCTGCAGACATGCTCCGTCACCCCCTTACATACACACCCACGCTGCAGACATGCTCCTTCACCCCCTTACATACACTCCCACGCTGCAGACATGCTCCGTCACCCCATTACATACACACCCACGTTGCAGACATGCTCCATCACCCCCTTACATACACACCCACGCTGCAGACATGCTCCGTCACCCCCTTACATACACACCCACGCTGCAGACATGCTCTGTCACCCCCTTACATACACTCCCACGCTGCACACATGCTCCGTCACCCCCTTACATACACTCCCACGCTGCAGACATGCGCCGTCACCCCCTTACATACACTCCCACGCTGCAGACATGCTCCGTCACCCCCTTACATACACTCCCACGCGGCAGACATGCTCCGTCACCCCATTACATACACTCCCACGCTGCAGACATGCTCCGTCAACCTCTTCATACACTCCCACGCTGCAGACATTCGCCGTCACCTTCTTACATACACTCCCACGCTGCAGACATGCTCCGTCACTCTCTAACATACACTCCCACGCTGCAGACATGCTCCGTCACCCCCTTACATACACTCCCACGCTGCAGACATGCTCCGTCACCCCCTTACATACACTCCCACGCTGCAGACATTCTCCGTCACCTCCTTACATACACTCCCACGCTGCAGACATGCTCCGTCACCCCCTTACATATACACCCACGCTGCAGACATGCTCCGTCACCCCCTTACATACACTCCCACGCTGCAGACATGCTCCGTCACCCCATTACATACACACCCACGTTGCAGACATGCTCCATCACCCCCTTACATACACACCCACGCTGCAGACATGCTCCGTCACCCCCTTACATACACTCCCACGCTGCAGACATGCTCCGTCACCCCCTTACATACACACCCACGCTGCAGACATGCTCTGTCACCCCCTTACATACACTCCCACGCTGCAGACATGCTCCGTCACCCCCTTACATACATTCCCACGCTGCAGACATGCTCCGTCACCACCTTACATACACTCCCACGCTACAGACATTCTCCGTCACCCCCTTACATACACTCCCACGCTGCAGACATGCTCCGTCACCCCCTTACACCCACACCCACGCTGCAGACATGCTCTGTCACCCCCTTACATACACTCCCACGCTGCAGACATGCTCCGTCACCCCCTTACATACATTCCCACGCTGCAGACATGCTCCGTCACCCCCTTACATACACTCCCACGCTGCAGACATTCTCCGTCACCCCTTTACATACACTCCCACGCTGCAGACATGCTCCGTCACCCCCTTACATACACACCCACGCTGCAGACATGCTCCTTCACCCCCTTACATACACTCCCACGCTGCAGACATGCTCCGTCACCCCATTACATACACACCCACGTTGCAGACATGCTCCATCACCCCCTTACATACACACCCACGCTGCAGACATGCTCCGTCACCCCCTTACATACACACCCACGCTGCAGACATGCTCTGTCACCCCCTTACATACACTCCCACGCTGCAGACATGCTCCGTCACCCCCTTACATACACTCCCACGCTGCAGACATGCGCCGTCACCCCCTTACATACACTCCCACGCTGCAGACATGCTCCGTCACCCCCTTACATACACTCCCACGCGGCAGACATGCTCCGTCACCCCATTACATACACTCCCACGCTGCAGACATGCTCCGTCACCCCCTTCATACACTCCCACGCTGCAGACATTCGCCGTCACCTTCTTACATACACTCCCACGCTGCAGACATGCTCCGTCACTCTCTTACATACACTCCCACGCTGCAGACATGCTCCGTCACGCCCTTACATACACTCCCACGCTGCCGACATGCGCCGTCACCTTCTTACATACACTCCCACGCTGCAGACATGCGCCGTCACCCTCTTACATACACTCCCACGCTGCCGACATGCTCCATCACCCCCTTACATACACTCCCACGCTGCAGACATGCTCCGTCACGCCCTTACATACACTCCCACGCTGCAGACATGCTCCGTCACGCCCTTACATACACTCCCACGCTGCAGACATGCTCCGTCACCCCCTTACATACACTCCCACGCTGCAGACATGCTCCGTCACCCCCTTACATACACTCCCACGCTGCAGACATTCTCCGTCACCCCCTTACATACACTCCCACGCTGCAGACATGCTCCGTCACCCCCTTACATACACACCCACGCTGCAGACATGCTCCGTCACCCCCTTACATACACACCCACGCTGCAGACATGCTCCGTCACCCCATTACATACACACCCACGTTGCAGACATGCTCCATCACCCCCTTACATACACACCCACGCTGCAGACATGCTCCGTCACCCCCTTACATACACACCCACGCTGCAGACATGCTCTGTCACCCCATTACATACACACCCACGTTGCAGACATGCTCCATCACCCCCTTACATACACACCCACGCTGCAGACATGCTCCGTCACCCCCTTACATACACTCACACGCTGCAGACATGCTCCGTCACCCCCTTACATACACTCCCACGCTGCAGACATGCGCCGTCACCCCCTTACATACACTCCCACGCTGCAGACATGCTCCGTCACCCTCTTACATACACTCCCACGCTGCCGACATGCTCCGTCACCCCCTTACATACACTCCCACGCTGCAGACATGCTCCGTCACCCCCTTACATACACTCCCACGCTGCAGACATGCTCCGTCACGCCCTTACATACACTCCCACGCGGCAGACATGCTCTGTTACCCCATTACACACACTCCCACGCTGCAGACATGCTCCGTCACCCCCTTACATACACTCCCACGCTGCAGACATGCTCCGTCACCCCCTTCATACACTCCCACGCTGCCGACATGCTCTGTCACCCTCTTACATACACGCCCACGCTGCAGACATGCGCCGTCACCCCCTTACATACACTCCCACGCTGCCGACATGCTCCATCACCCCCTTACATACACTCCCACGCTGCAGACATGCTCCGTCACCCCCTTACATACACTCCCACGCTGCAGACATGCTCTGTCACCCCCTTACATATACTCCCACGCTGCCGACATGCTCCGTCACCCTCTTACATGCACTCCCACGCTGCAGACATGCTCTGTCACCCCCTTACATACACACCCACGCTGCCGACATGCTCCGTCACCCTCTTACATACACTCCCACGCTGCAGACATTCTTCGTCACCCCCTTACATACACTCCCACGCTGCAAACATGCTCCGTCACCCCATTACATACACTCCCACGCTGCAGACATGCTCTGTCACCCCCTTACATACACTCCCACGCTGCAGACATGCTCCGTCACCCCCTTCATACAATCCCACGCTGCCGACATGCTCTGTCACCCTCTTACATACACTCCCACGCTGCAGACATGCGCCGTCACCCCCTTACATACACTCCCACGCTGCCGACATGCTCCATCACCCCCTTACATACACTCCCACGCTGCAGACATGCTCCGTCACCCCCTTACATACACTCCCACGCGGCAGACATGCTCTGTCACCCCCTTACATACACTCCCACGCTGCCGACATGCTCCGTCACCCTCTTACATGCACTCCCACGCTGCAGACATGCTCTGTCAACCCCTTACATACACTCCCACGCTGCCGACATGCTCCGTCACCCTCTTACATACACTCCCACGCTGCAGACATGCGCCGTCACCCTCTTACATACACTCCCACGCTGCCGACATGCTCCATCACCCCCTTACATACACTCCCACCCTGCTGACATGCTCCGTCACCCCCTTACATACACTCCTACGCTGCCGACATGCTCCGTCACCCTCTTACATACACTCCCACGCTGCAGACATGCTCCGTCACTCTCTTACATACACTCCCACGCTGCAGACATGCTCCGTCACCCCCTTACATACACTCCCACGCAGCAGACATGCTGCGTCACCCCGTTACATACACTCCCCGTTACAGACATGCTCCGTCACCCCCTTACATACACTCACCCCCTTACATACACTCTTGTCCCCAAACCCATCACAGCTTTTACCTTAAACTGAAAGGCCTCACGGAGGACATACTCAGTACCTCCCAAAAGGGGGATTACAGAAAAAAGCCTTTCTCCACGTAGAGAGCAAACTCTTTGTAGCATAATTGAAAATAAATGAGACCATGTTTCCGAAATGATGGCCTTGTGCCGTTTATTTTTATATTAATAAAATGTTTTACCAGGAAGTAATACATTGAGAGTTACCTCTCATTTTCAAGTACAGCAGGGCCCCGGGCATACGGCTGGTTCCGTTCTAAGGGCCCGCCATATAGTGAAAATCGCCAGAAAGCGGAACCGGCGATTTTCAGTTGTGCGCATGCGCAAATCGGCATTTTCCTCCCTTCGCATGTGCGACCTACGTTCTGTGCGCGCATCCTACGCATCCTTCATTCTGCGCATGCGCACTGGCGGCAACAGCTCGTTCTGCGCATGCGCGACCTCTGGGCAGACATGGCAGCCCCCTTCTCGGTGCCGCCGTATCAGCGGATCGCCGAAAAGCGGGGCCTTGCTGTATGTCCTGGGCATAGAGTTATGATGACAAATACATGGTTACATTAAATGAACAGGGTTATACATTATATAGAAAGAAATTTCATGGGCAGTTAGAGATAATATATATTTATGGGAATTGTAACAGAGTATCCCTAACATCAGCCCTAGCCGCCTTTGGGGAGACGTGTGTGACCTCATATCAAAGGGAATCCTGAGGTGAAGTGATAGCAGCTGGAAGCAAAACAGACCCTCCCAGCAAAAATGCAGGGGGGGGGGGGGGGGTTGGAGAAGGTGACAAATTCCAGGTTTTTTAGTCTGTCATTACTTGATGACATTAACCCTGTCCACTCTGGAGAGGAATTAAGGGGACTGGTACGAGAAACGCCTTAGATGTGCTCATCAGCACCTTTCCACTCAGTTTGTAAACCCCAATCACGCAGCGCGGATACTAAAATATAATTCTTCAAACTGGTGTATTAATTAGCTGTGTAGACGGTACATCGCTGACCCTTTTGAGAGTACATCATTTTTTTTTAATTTTAATGCACCCTTCAACTTGAATTTAAAGGGCATTAAAGTTATATGCATGCAGCCACTTTTGAGGTGCAATCCTGATTGCACATTTCTGGAGAGGGGTGAAAGGGACACTGTTATTATTGCTCAACAGGTCATGTTTTCAGGATATCCCTGCTTCAGCACAGGTGGCTCAATCAGTCCTAGCTTCAGCACAGATGGCCCAATCGAAACTGATTGAGCCAGCTGTGCTGAATCAGGGATATCCTAAAAACCTGACCAATAAATTAGTAGATCTAGGCCCCAGCACTCTAGGGAGCAGGATCGGTATAAAGTAACTAGTGTAGGTGCAGGGATCTATCTATTAGCTCAGCCTCACTCCCACGCTACAGTCATGCTCCATCGCCTCTGACTGAGCCACCTCTGCTGAAGCTGGGATATCTTTAAATCCTGACCTGTTGGGGGTATTGAGGAACGGAGTTGAGCACCCCTGAATTAGAGGCAGGTAGTATGTCTGTGTCCTGTCCCGTGACTGCCTCTCGGTCAGTGTGAGGAAAAAATGTTGTCCTCTGGCGCGTAGACTCAGTACGTCCGGTATATATGTGGAAGATAGGAGAAACAACAGTGATATATATATACCGGACGTGCTGAGTCTACGCGGCCCTTGGAAGAGGGTCCCGTCGCTGTATCTCTCTCACCTCGGCTTGTGCACAGCCGGGAGAAGGGTCGGATCGGCGGCGGTTTCTACTGGTGGACTCCCGTCTCTTTGCTCGTACTCCCAGGTGCCGGGGGCAGAAAAGCAAGTTCAAACTGGTGCATCTCAGAAAACTACGGTGGCCTGTGAGGGTCGCCCTATGCGTTTCGCATTTAAGTTTCCTCAGGGGTATTGACTCTTAGGGTTACACTGTGTTCTTAAATAGTGTTCGGCTCAAGTCTAATTAATACTTCTGGTGATACAATGTATGTTAAAACAAAGGGCAGATCGAGTCAAGCGCTATGTGTGCACTAAACATAAAATAAGCACATTAATACATTTCTAAAAACATCCTAAATAAAACTTTATGATCAGTGAGATTCAACTGTGTTCACACAAATACCACAAAAATCAACTCTTAAATTAATCATACGACTGAGATGAGAACACTCTTCTTAGTGTGTAAAGCAGCGGTACGCAAACTGGGGGGCTCAGAGACTTTATTTGGGGGGCGCGGGCCGCGCGGCGGTTACAAAGGCCCCGCGCTAAGAGCGTGAAGACCAGTTTCTTGTCCATGCGTCTCCATGGCGTCAAATGACGCCCGTTACCATGGAGACGTACCGTCAAATGACGCCGCGGGTGACGTGAAGTCACATGACGCCACAGCGTCATTTGACGCATCATGAGAGACGATATGAGGGGGGGCGCCACAGTGGAGGCAGCAGGTAAAGGAGGCGCAGGGACTTTGCTCACCGCTGGTGTAAAGTATACTAGTAACTTAGTAACATAGAGTATGTGATCATTTGCAGGATCCTAGGATCTATTTGTGGTTTCCTTAACTCTGTTATAGTTCTTTGCACAAAGGTTTTGAACATTAACTCCATTCTTCAGATTATCTTAATCAAGGTGCCAATTTGATTGGTATTAAAAATTACCACAGTATTATGTAACTTCATTACGGATGGTGGTGCTATTGTCCCTCAGGCACCAAAAAATAGATTGTAAGCTCCACGGGGCAGGGACTTGTGCCTGCAAAAATGTCTCTGTAAAGCGCTTTGTACAACTGGCAGTGCTATACAAGAACATGCTATTATTATTATTATTATTATTATTATATCTCTTCCCTGCTTTATGCGGGAGAGGCGGGAGACTGGCTGAACTTTTAGTCGTGTGTGTGGAATTTAGTAGGAGTTGGCAGCGGTGTTCAATCCCAACTAAGTTAGGAAAACACAAGTGCTCGTGATACTGTACCACATACTGAGCTGGGAGTTAAGGAGATTGGCCCTGAGAAGCTGGGGAGGCGGCAGGACCCTCTGCTCTCTGCCTTAGGACCACCTTAAAAACTGCACCGTGGTATTGTAAGCTGATGAGAAGACTGTGTGGAGTGGGGGAGCTGCTGGACCAGAGAACTTCCCCAGCAGCAGCAGCAGCAGCTCTGCACTTGGTCAGTGTGTCAGCGGAGACCCTGCAGGAAGAAGCAGTAGGAAGCTCATCCTGACACAGACACCAGCGGATATGACTTTTCCCAACACCTGCGGGTTCTTTGGGATGCTGCGGCTGTACATCCTCCTCCTGAATATATGCCAGGGTATGGCTGAAAGTAAGTACCCGGGGACAGATTCCCAGCTCGTTTCAAAGCAATAAGGCACTCGGCATACCCTTCAACTGTTCCTATTTGGCAGGTACACGCTACATGTGTGTGGGTCCTGTAATAAGCTATTAAAGAGAACATGTTGAGTCTGCGGATAGCTGCATAGGTTGGGATACTTCCATAGGAATTGATTGGAAGTAGCTGCGTCCAGCCCGAGTAGAGGGGTGACTGGTATATCCATCTCAAAGTCATGTGTAGCGCGCATACACAGAACGAAGCCAGCTCCTAACTATTAATATGTGCAAAATATTGGGGGGGTCTGACTCAGGAGCTGGCTTTCCAACAAATCATATTTAGATTGGGCAGTTTTTATACAAGCTCACTTACCTCCATGTACTGACCCCCTCTAATTGTCCCAATCAGTTCTGTATATGTAAGAGTGTCAGTAATGTGCAGTCAGACTTGGGCAACCGCCCAGGAATAATGTATCCTGTGATGCAACAGGGCATTTAAAAGACTGGTCATCAGGACTGAAATATCTCCTGACCTCCTAATTTGGGAAGCCAAATCCTAAACAGCCCCTCCAGAAGCCAAATTAAACTTGCACCCACAACGGGTCAACAAAGGGGTAGTGAGACTTCTAATGCCGTTTTAATTTCAGGTACAGAAATTAATTGTATAATTGTTATTCTATGAAGTGCAGCATAGTCAGGCTTACAAGAAAATAAGAGGGGTCTAGATTTCCGATATGTGTTCCATGAGAAGACCATGAAAAGGTTTTCTATCCAGATGGACAACTGCTGAATCCAGTGGCTGAAGGGACACTCATTTTTTTTTATTGTCAGATTAATGGTTCCACTTTTTTTTAAAGTAGAATTTATTTAATTTTATGAAGCGTCTCTTTTCCTACTTTCTATAAACATTCTATAAATCTTCCTAAATTATGATTTTTTTTTAAAAAGAAGCTTTTTTTTTGAGAATGTTAATTACAGTTTCATTTCTTTGTTGTGTGACTCAGCACCTTTACTTTTACTAAACCACTGGCTAAATCCTTTGTACAAAGTCAAGAACTCAACAGCGACGTTGTTAATCGTAGCATAATAAGAGGTTACTAAGGGCAAATAAGGCAGATTCCATCAGGGGGTTTGGTTACAAAATGCAACAAAAAAAAAACCAGCAAGTAATTCTAGAGAAATGAACAATCCAACGGTTCATGTATGGAGAAGGAGTTTTTTTCATAAACAATCCAATTAAAGAAGTGTGAATTTTATGATCATGTTTGAACTGAATTTGTAAGATTCAATGTTCGAGGGTTTGACATGTTTTGCATTAAAATAAAGACTGGAATTTTATGTTCTACAACCGCGGTGCTCAACACCAGTCCTCAAGCCCGCCCCCCCCCCCCCCTGATTGAACCACCTGTACTGAAGCATCCTTAAAACCTGACCTTTTTGGGGGGTGTCTTGAGTATTGGAGGTTGAGCCCTCCTACTGTAGAGAACAGAACAGGACTTTCCTTACAAACGTTTGGAAATGTGAGAATTCCCAGTACAATTTTCTGGTAAATGCAGCTCTTAATATAATAAATATAATAATCTGTGGGCAATAATACTGCTGTTACACGTTAACAGACGAGTATTACTAAATATTCCCCAGTAACTAAAACAGGCGGATATATCCCGGATTAGATGCAGCTTTGAACACTGGCAAATAGACCTCTAGATTTACTAAAGAAACGATCCTTTTGTTCTGCGTGGGAAAAACCGCTGTGTGCCAAAGAGGGGATAAAGGGGGTAATATACGAAATTCACCAACATCGCTTTCCTGGATTATGTATCTTTCTAAAGATGTCTTCAAAGCATGATTAGTAAAATCCTGTTTTACTCTGCAGATTAATAGGTTTCCCAATGCACCCATGAAAATGAGATTATCCTATTAGTTTAAGCAATAACTGTACGTTTGTGCAAAATTAGTCATTTTTGCAATACAATTAAACTGGAGAGAACTATTACATTTCCCCCAAAAAACATACGTGCATCATTTGGAGAGAAAAAAAAATGTATTCCACGCAAGATCTGTTGTGATTTCTAACTTTACAAGTTGTTCCTCAAAAGAAACCACAAGTCATTTACTAAATAACTAATTAAATTAAACTTTTTGCCCTGACTGGGAAAATGTTTGGTGCAAAAGTCCATTTTTATTTGCAATGTAGCAAAACCGTTCTAAATAATAAAGTTCCACGTATAAAGTTGATGATTGGATTGCATACACTTTTTTAAAGGTGCAGGATTTTGCAAAGCAGGAGTTGTTCTGAGTTGAGTTTCCCAGAGGAAACCCCCAATGTTTGCTCATTTACATGTGCTGGGAGCTTTGAGAATTGACACGTAATGCATGCCCTGGTTTTGGTATTAATGCTTCCGTTATCCTTTGTACTGTAATCATGACTAGTTTACTGAAAGCAGTTTGCTGCTAAACAAATAGAGCCAGGTGGGCGAGATGTTGGAAACTGTCCCCACTATGCTGCAATGCTATAAAATAAACATGGCACATGGGCATGTTCGAATTTCGCATATTCAACATTTGATTTGAATTCTGGGTTGAACCTTCGTAATACACTTTCCAAGAAAGTCTCATCCTTACATTGTTGTTTTAATTATTTAGTTGTGTCTTTGTTATATTTATATATCAAAAATATCACTTGTGAGCACATTCACATGTCTTAGACAGGTCTGCAACCCTGCCTTTCACCATTATCACCTAGCATACAGTGCTCCCACTGCAGCAAGGCATTCTGGGAAATATCATGCAAATGAGCACACAATGTGTCACCTTTTGCCTGGAATATCCATACACATTTAAGCTGATGCATCGCCGTTCACACAGCTTTTAAGCACAGCATGGGACTAGCAAAGGTTTTTTGTTGCCTTTTTCACCCACCATAATTTAAAATGTAATGGTAAACCTACCCAGCCTACAAATATTTCAAAGCAAGTATAAACCAACCTCACACTGATGATACCCATCAAGGTTGAAACATGTCCGTGAGTGGTTTGTACTTGCTTTGCTAGTCCCATGCTGTGCTTAAAAGCTGTGTGAACGGCGATGCATCAGCTTAAATGGGCTCCATGTGAATGGATATTCCAGGCAAAAGGTGACACATTGTGTGCTCATTTGCACGTCATTTCCCAGAATCCCTTGCTGCAGTGGGAACACTGTATGCTAGGTGATAGTGGTTGAAAGGCAGGGGTGCAGACCTGTCTAAGACATGTGAATGTGCTCACAAGTGATATTCTTTATTGGAAATATATATATATTTATTTATTTATTACAGGCACATCAGGACTTAGGCAAACTTGCAAAAAGTTTATTACTAAGGTCAACATTTCATCTCTCCAAGGAGATTTGAAAAAGTCTCCTTGGAGAGCGGAAAGATTGACCTTACTCATACACTTTTAACACTTTTGCATTCCTGGTGTGCCTGCTATTAATCTCTGTTATACCCAATTTCTTGGCAGCTAATGAACCTGTGTAGTACACCATTTCTAGTGGGGTGCCACTATGATCAATTATATCTATATAATGGTCGAGAAACACATACATTTTTCCAAAAAATCAAATTTAAAAAAAAATTCAAATTTTTTTCCATCATTAAAAAAGAATCATCTAATAGCTAGATGATCAGTAGGTCCCTTTGGTGTATATAGAATTAACCCCGTAGTCTTATATTTGCAGGATCACACACACGCAATATATATATATATATATATATATATATATATATATATGCAAATATAGCTGTATGCTCATCTGCATGTCTTAGGCAGGTCTGCAACCCCGCCTTTCCCCATTATCACCCAGCATACAGCACTTCCACTGCAGCAAGGGATTCTGGGAAATGACATGCAAATGAGCACACAGTGTCACTTTTTGCCTCAATAACCATTTTTAACATGGTTCCCTATAGGCTATATATATATATGAGTTAAGTTATGGTGAGTAAAAAAAGTGACAAAAACCCTCCACAGCAAAGCATATAGCAAATGTAAATATACTGTATGCTCATTTGCATGTCTTAGGCAGGTCTGCAACCCACTGCAGCAAGGGATTCTGGGAAATGACATGCAAATGAGCACACAGTGCCACTTTTTGCTTCAAAAACCTATAGGGAACCATGTATAAAATGGTTTTTGAAGCAAAAAGTGGCACTGTGAGCTCATTTGCATGTCATTTCCCAGAATCCCTTGCTGCAGTGTTAGTGCTTTGTGCTGGGTGATAATGGTGAAAGGCGGGGTTGCAGACCTGCCTAAGACATGCAAATGAGCATACAGTATATTTACATTATATATATATACACACAAAAAAATAGAATCCGCAGCACACTCAAAATGAAAAGTTGTTTAATCCACAATATACATCAGGCAGTCACAGAAACTCTAGCAGAGCTCTGCTAGAGTTTCTGTGACTGCCTGATGTATATCGTGGACTAAACAACTTTTCATTTTGAGTGTGCTGCGGATTCTATCTTTTGTATATCCCACAGACTGGCCGGTGCTCCCTGTCTATCTGCCAGCACCTGGATTTCTGATAAGTATTTATTCCTATGTGTATGAGTATAGTTCCTTTTTTGTGTGCACCCAGCTTCAGTTTTTGTATATATATATATATATATATATATATATATATATACACATACACACACACACACACACACATATATACACACACACACTGTTTATTTCAGCTACATTGTAAGTAGCCATTTTTCTTGCGCTTTATTTATATGATAAAACGTACTTCACTATATTGGCATTTTTCTCTTTTATAGATCATATCTCATCCTGGATGCTTATATGGATAGGCTACATATTTTTCCCGCAGGTGTTAAGACATTTAACCAGCTGTTGTCTCTGATTTGCGCCTTTTGTATTTTGTCTTTTTTGTATATTATTGGTGGTGTGTACATCCATTACATTACGGCAGCACTCATTTGACACCATTTTTACTATTGTTGATAATTAATTTTGCGGACCTTATTTTGCCTTTTTTCAATATCTATCTATATATATTAAACTGAAAATGTTGTTTGTGAGTCCCTGTAGACCATTTGATTGGTCCGTCGGTCCGCCCGCCCGCCCAGGGCTCCCTAACCCCCGGCCACACCGCTGCTGCTGTCGCCTGAGGTGAGGAAATGCTCCCTGGTGTTGGTGGTGGTGGCTGTTGCTGCTGGGGGGGGGGGCTTAACTGAGACGTGTGAGTATTTCCCCCCCCCCAGCCCTGTTTTTGCCCCCCCCAGCTCTTTTTTGCCACCCCCAGGCCCGTTTTTGCCCCCCAGCTCAGTTTTTGCTCCCCCAGCTCCGTTTTTGCCCCTCCAACTCCGTTTTTGCCCCCCCCCCCCCCGCCAAGCTCCATTTTTGGCCCCCCCAGCTCTGTTTTTGCCCCCCCAGCTCCGTTTTAGCCTCCACCTTAGCTCTGTTTTTGCATCCCCCCAGCTCTTCCCCCACCCCTCCCGCCCCTCCCACCCCTGCATTCCCCCCCCTCCCAGCCCTGCCTTCCCCACCCTCCCGCCCTGCCTTCCCCACCCTCCCGCCCCTGCCTTTCACCCACCCACCCCCCACCCTTCCGCCTCTGCCTTTCACCCACCGGCCGCTTACCTTTCCGCCTTTCTGCCTCTGCCTTTCATCCGCCGCCCGCCCTCCCGCCTCTGCCTTTCACCCACCGCCCGCCCTCCCACCTCTGCCTTTCACCCCCGCCGCACTCCCGCCTCTGACTTTCACCCACTAGCCGCCCACACTCCTGCCGCCCTCCCGCCTTTCACCCACCTGCTGCCCACACTCCCGCCGCCTCCCACCTCTGCCTTTCACCCACCCGCCGCCTCACACCTCTGCGCCCCACAGCCGCCACCCGCACTCAACAGACAACTGCCGCCTCTCACCCACCGGCCACACACCCGCTGCCTCTCACCCACCCGACACACTCGACACACACCTGCCGCCTCCCACTCCTACGCACCAACATCACTGACCAGCCGCTGCACTCACTCACCACCCACCCGGCGCCTCCCGCCTCACACCCACCCGCCGCACTCACACCCCTGCGCACCGACATCACTGACCAGCCACCGCCCGCACTCACCAGACACCCGCCGCCTCACACCCGCTCACATGCTAGCGGGATCCCCACCTACAGCCAGCACTCACTACCCACCCGCCACCCGTACTGAACACCCACCCGCCGCCTCACACACACTCACACCCTAGCGGGACACACACCTCACATTTTTACATCACTTATGTCACCAAAATATACATTGTACTGTAGTGTGTTTACAATAAACCATTTTTAAACATCGTATTACATTTTCTTCCATGTTTCTTTTCAACATCATTATACCACCTTTCCACCAAATAGTCAACGTACTGTTCCTCTATTTATAAATAATACTACCTATTACGGATTGACATCCCGGGCAACGCCGGGTATATCAGCTAATATATATATATACACACACATACACACACGGCAAAGTATATTTGTGCCGGATGGTAATCATGTTGAGATTAATATTATAGGCAATGGTCGACAAATCACCAAAAAATCTACTCGCCGAACAAAAACCACACGTGTGCTGCTTGAGCCAATAGGAGCTCGCCACGATGTTAAATCTACTCGCCCGGGGCGTGCAAATGTATAGGTTTGTCGAACACTGATTATAGGTATTATTATTATATTAATGATCTCTTCCTTTCTTTCAGGCTCACCGTGGGAGTATGCAGGTAAGATTCAGATCATTTTTTCAGTTAATGCTTTAGATACGTGAATGTCTTCAAAATTACTTTGCCATTGTAGCCCTTTTTCTGAACCCTCCCAAAGGAACTACTGGTCACTGTACAACACCTGCGGCTGAAGGAGATCTGAGCCTCCGCTAGCTGGGAGCCTGGGGTAACACTTATACACTTACTTAGCGCAGCGCCTCCACTTACCCAGGATCCCCGTGATGTAAGATTCCCCTGGGCAAGAAACAAACATCACCTTATGATTGTAACTGGTTTTACTATAATAATGCACGGTAGCAATAACACAACATATACACTTATACTCTAACGGTATAACCTTAGTGACTCGCCCACTCATCAGGAGTAACGTCTCTGTCCCCTCACCGCGTGCCCCACACACCGTGTCCATGTATAGTAATATTGGTATAGGCTCAGTTCTTTAGTCACTCGCTCAGTGTCCCTAAAGAGTTACGCCTAAGGCGGGATCAGCGCCTGTTGACCGGTGTTGGTGCACTTGATGTTATAATACCTTCCGGTCACGGCGGTGACCGGCAACAACTTTGCAAAGGGTCAGACGAATCAGCGGCCTGCCTCCTGGGTCTCAATGTTCAGCCGTCTGGTCCCAAAAGGCTCGCCAGTAAACCTGCTCCGCACGCTTGTCCCTTTGTCCCTAGCTGTCTACATAGTACGGGGTGATACTCGCTACCACTATGGGCGTCCCTGCAGCACAGCAACCTTCGGTGACTTCAGGGAACACTCCTAGGGGCCTACGGGGTAGCCTGTCCTATGCAGGTGGGTCACTGACCCCCTGCACCCACTCTACCTCTTCGCTTCACCTCCCGGATCCCCTCTGACTAAGGCTGGGGTCATGGAGGGGTGAGGAGTTCCGAACCGCGCTAACGCTGAGGCTCGCCTGCTGAAATCTGCGCGATTTTATGCCCATGCAGGCGAGCCAGCGGGCGCGATCGGAGGCTGGGGGAGACTGAGGGAGGCGGGGCAGTGACGTTGCTGGGCCAATCGCCTGTGACGCACCGACGTCACGGCGCCGTGACGTTGACGCTGCTCCGCGCTCATTGGATGTTTTCAGCCGACAGCGCGCTGAAAAACAGCTTGACTGACGGCTGAAAAATCCAGCGCCTCCGCACGCCTGCGGACGCTCGCGTGAGCCCCCTCTCAAGGCATCCTCATTGAGGATGCAGGGGCTCAGTGCGAAGCGTCCGCACAGCTCAGCGGACCTGCAGCAAACACCTGCAGCAAACACACTGCACTCACACTGTACCTGCAGCAACCGCACTGCACTCAACCGGGTACCTGCAGCAACCGTTCTGCACACACACACACTGTGCCTACTTGTCAGCGCAC
Source organism: Ascaphus truei (assembly GCF_040206685.1). Lineage (NCBI taxonomy): Eukaryota > Metazoa > Chordata > Amphibia > Anura > Ascaphidae > Ascaphus > Ascaphus truei. The sequence continues at coordinate 37,189,855 of NC_134489.1, forward strand.
ACAGCACTGACAGCCGTGACACTGACAAGAATACACACTCCACACTCTGCTAAGGGCAGGGTCCCTAACCTAGGGGCCGTCCCTCAGCACTTACCCCTACCCTGGTGGGGATTGGGGCCTGCCTGGGATCTGGGGAACTACCTTACCTGGTGCAGGAGCTACTCGCTCCCTACACCCTTCCTTCCCCTTCCTGCTCCCAGCTCCAACTGCCGTTGCCTAAGCCCGCGAAATGTATCTCTTTCGGTTCTCCCAGTAACCTCGCGCTCCCATTGGCCGCTTGCAGACACCTGGGGGACATGGCCCTAAGCCTCCTGGGAACTGTAGTCCCGCAGAGCCTGCTAATAAATTGGGGCCGCGTGCGCACTTGCCTTGCGCATGCGCGAGTCGCTGATGGCCGCCGCAACAAGTCCTGGGCTGTTCCTGCGCATGCGCGATCACACGCATGTGTGCACAACCAGCCATGGCGGCCCCAGCTAGCCGGGTACGCCACCGAGACTCCGGGGACTCTGAGCGCTCCCTGCTCCGTCCCCCACCCTCGCGTTGTGCCGGCAGGTCCGTTGCTGCCTCTCCGGCGGCACCCGCGACCGCTCGGCACTCAGCGAGGGGGGTCTCTGGAACCAAAATAAGACCTGGGCTACATTCTCGCCCTCGCAGAATCCCAACGACCTCGCTTGGGTAGCAAACATGCAACAGGGGGTTATATAATGAAAAATGCATTGCAAACGATATTCCACACACAACATGCATTTGTTCACCGGTACCCAACATAATGACGTGGATACCCGAGGCCAGCTGAGTCTCATAATGGAGTGCCCCTAACTGATTGGGTGAGGGTATCCCACTTCGACTCCTGTGAGTCTTTTGGAACTCAAGATCGGGTGTTACAGTCTCTACCGCCAAACCATCACCTCCCCCTTGCAGAAAAAATAGTAAGGGGTCCTGGGTATGGACCCTTGCCGGATCCTCCGCTTCAGTCTCGCGGGAGACAGGGAGGTTCAGTCTCTTTCCTCGGTCCACCACATGGCGAACTAAACGCTCCATCGTACGCGTGGAAGAGGCAACAACTACCAGAGCGGTCACAGCACAGTCTTTGTCCGCTCCAGCAATCCCTTTAACGGTAACATCCTCTGTGGACAGCACACTGTCTACATGCAGGCCCGTGTCTTGAGAAGGAAAAGCTTGGAGATTCCTCGCGCAGGAGTAAGCGTCGCTCCTGGCCGTTATACCGGATACCTTAATGAGGTCAAATCTGCTCCTTGGTCTGCAGAGATCTTCTAGGGGAGACACCTCCACCAGGACGCGATGACGAGGTGAGCTCATCGCCCAGGTGACCCTACCTTTGAAGCCACCAAGCTCCACAATCACAGGGGAGCTCACACCCGACACCCCTGGGGCAGTCAACTCACCCCTGTTGTCATTGGCAGGTACTGATTCCAAGCCTGGAACCGCTGGTACCGTCGTGGAAGACCGGACTGGCCACAGTAGGGCACACGGACCCACAGCAGGCTCTGCATCCGCCGAGATAGTTGGCTCGGTGACTTTGCAGGAGTGGTCCGCCGGCAGGCGCATCACCACAAGTGGTTGATCGCTGGAATCACCAAAAGAGGATGGGGATATAGACACCTTACCCTGTGATTCCGGAATCTGAGGTTCTGGGCTCTGTGGTTCCTGCTCAGGAACCGGGTCTGGAACCGACATCTGGAGTTCCGACATCTGTGACTCTGTCTTTAGCGGCGCCGTCTCGGGACCTGAGTCTAGAATGTCCATTTGGGCACACGGGCCCTCCACAACCTCCATAGCTGAGGTAGGTGGACTAGCAGCAGCGTTGACCGCTGGGGTAGAGACATCCGGCGCCTCTTTCTCCCCAGGTTCCGCCATCTGCTCTAGCACAAGGATGTCCCCTTTGAGAGGGTCTGGAACCGAGTCTGCAACATTGGTTGGGACACACGGGTCCCCTGAGGCCTCTGGAATTAGGACAGACTGATTACCAGCATAACTCACTTCAGTAGAGAGATTAGGCTCCTCCTCTTCTTCCTCTGCTGGTTACGTAGGCTGCGGCAGTCTGGGTTTCAGGAACTGCACCTCACAGTCGGGACACATGGGCCTTCGGGTCAATTCACCAACGGGGAAATCACATCCGCTCAGGCAGCAGTGCAGACATCCTTCCCCATCTACCACTGCTGTCGCGAGCGTTAGTGGTAACGTAGATGACACGTCAGTCCAGCCACCAGTCACATTCCAGCCTTCTACTACACATGGGCACACTACCAGTGGCAAGCCTGCCTTTGGAGTCTGTATGACTCTATACAGCTGGGGGTGAAAGTCAGAGCAGGTGATACCCCCCTTCTGTGTGTAGAGGCCAATCACATCTTTCTCTTCTGGTTCCGGCTCTAGAACCGACTCTGGAATCACGGTTAGAGGGCACGAGCCCTCCGAAACTTCCGGGAGGTAGGTAGCTTGATTACCTGCACTGCCTGATCCGGCCTTGCAGTCGACTGCTTCTTCCTTGGTGGGTTCCGGAGTCTCCAGCAACACTGGCTCTGGAAACTGTACTCCGCAGCAGGTACATCCAGGTACCCAAGTCATTTCACCACCTGGGAAGTCACAGTTAACACAAGTGTTGTGCAGACACCTTAGGCCTCGGTCCCGCTGTGCTCGTTGGCGCGGGCGGCCATGTCGCGAGTTCCCCACCAGCAGGGGAATCCTCGCGAGCCGGTCCCGGTCCCCCCTGGCGGCACAGCTGACTACACGCTGTGGTGCGTCAGCCTCTAGGAGACACAAGAGAATGGTGTTTCCTAGCGTTGACGCGTCACGTGGTGTGGCTGTGAGCCAATGGGGAGGGGAGGCTTCGGGAGGAGGAGAGGCTTCGGGGAGCGGGGAGGAGTGTGGAGTGAAAGCAGCGTGAGTGCCTCTCTGTGTGTGTGTCTGAGTGCGTGCGTGCCTGTCTGTGTCTGTGTGTGTATGTGTGTGCCTGAGTGCGTGAGTGCCTGCCTCTGTCTGTGTGTGTGTGTGTGTGAGTGCCTGAGTGCCTGCATGTGTGTGCGCGCGTGTGTGTGTGTATGAGTGCCTGCCTGCCTGTGTGTGTGTATGTGTGTATGTATGAGTGCCTGCGTGTGTGTGTAGCAGCTCCAGCCCGAGTCCGTGGAGGGAGGGGGGGGGGGGGGTGAGTAGCAGCTCCCTCCTGCAGTCCGTGGAGGGAGGGGGGGGGGGAGAGTAGCGGGTCCCTCCTGCAGCCCGTGGAGGGAGGGGGGGGGGGGTGAGTAGCAGCTCCCTCCTGCAGTCCGTGGAGGGAGGGGGGGGAGAGTAGCAGCTCCCTCCTGCAGTCCGTGGAGGGAGGGGGGGAGAGTAGCGGGTCCCTCCGCTCAAGCCACGCCCCCCCTCCCTGTCAAACCTCCCACTCCCGCCCACCTCCTGCTCCGGCTCCCACTCCCTACAGACCGCATATCGCGGTCTGTGTATCTCAGCGCACTGCCTGTCAGCAGTGCGGGTGCGCTGACTCTGGGAGCGGGGCCTTAGCCTTATCCCTTCTATGAACACCTCCTTGTAGTCTAGTAGCAGCAGGTTGGGGTCATAGATCATACCAGCAGGCAGGTTCAATTAATTTTGTATACACGGACACAAGAAAAAGGGTAGCTTCCCAGTCTCTGATAGCCAGGCTCCAAACACTTGAGGGTGTGATTCACTGCATCTTATGGTTCTATTGGTTCTATTAGACTGTAAGCTCCTCGGGGCAGGGACTCCTCTTCCTTATGTTACTTTTATGTCTAAAGCGCTTATTCGCATGATCTGTTATTTATATTATCTGTTATTTATTTGATTACCACGTGTATTACTGCTGTGAAGCGCTATGTACATTAATGGTGCTATATAAATAAAGACATACAATACAATACAATATTATGAAGAACAGAATCTGCTGACTGCAGTTCCTAATACACTCTCCACTTGGGGAAAAGCGGGAATGGGGTACATTCTATGAAGGAATGGTCCTGGCTTGGCTCTGCGCCCCTCAAGTGGTGGGGGCGGGGCTCGGGTTTTCCTGCCAGTCCTGGATAACTGTTTGCAACATTTTCCCGCGCGCTAGTCAGCACATGGGCTCTCCTGCCTTGAGGGCTTAACAAACATGGTGGAACAAAAATAGCACAATTTGAGAAAAAAATTACCCCGGGTCTGATATCTCAGCAGCGCCTCCAAATGTAGCCCTTTTTCTGAACCCTCCCAAAGGAACTACTGGTCACTGTACAACACCTGCGGCTCCAGGAGATCTGAGCCTCCGCTAGCTGGGAGCCTGGGGTAACACTTATACACTTACTTAGCGCAGCGCCTCCACTTACCCAGGATCCCCATGATGTAAGATTCCCCTGGGCAAGAAACATACAACACCTTATGATTGTAACTGGTTTTACTATAATAATGCACGGTAAAAATAACACAACATATACACTTATACTCTAACGGTATAACCTTAGTGGCTCACCCACTCATCAGGAGTAACGTCTCCGTCCCCTCACCGCGTGCCCCACACACCGTGTCCATGTATAGTAATATTGGTATAGGCTCAGTTCTTTAGCCACTTGCTCAGTGTCCCTAAAGAGTTACGCCTAAGGCGGGATCAGCGCCTGTTGACCGGTGTTGGTGCACTTGATGTTATAATACCTTCCGGTCACGGCGGTGACCGGCAACAACTTCGCAAAGGGTCAGACGAATCAGCGGCCTGCCTCCTGGGTCTCAATGTCCAGCCGTCTGGTCCCAAAAGGCTCGCCAGCAAACCTGCTCCGCACGCTTGTCCCTATGTCCCTAGCTGTCTACACAGTAAGGGGTGATGCTCGCTACCACTATGGGCGTCCCTGCAGCACAGCAACCTTCGGTGACTTCAGGGAACACTCCTAGGGGCCTACGGGGTAGCCTGTCCTATGCAGGTGGGTCACTTACCCCCTGCACCCACTCTACCTCTTCGCTTCACCTCCCGGATCCCCTCTGACTAACTCAACCTAACACCTGCAGCAAACACACTGCACTCACACTGTACCTGCAGCAACCGCACTGCACTCAACCGGGTACCTGCAGCAACCGTGCTGCACACACACACTGTGCCTACTTGTCAGCGCACACAGCACTGACAGCCGTGACACTGACAAGACTACACACTCCACACTCTGCTAAGGGCAGGGTCCCTAACCTAGGGGCTGTCCCTCAGTACTTACCCCCTACCCTGGTGGGGATTGGGGCCTGCCTGGGATCTGGGGAACTACCTTACCTGGTGTAGGAGCCACTCGCTCCCTACACCCCTCCTTCCCCTTCCTGCTCCCAGCTCCAACTGCCGTTGCCTAAGCCTGCGAAATGTATCTCTTTCGGCTCTCCCAGTAACCTCGCGCTCCCATTGGCCGCTTGCAGACACCTGGGGGACATGGCCCTAAGCCTCCTGGGAACTGTAGTCCCGCAGAGGTGCGCAATTGCCTTGCGCATGCGCGAGTCCCTGATGGCTGCCGCAACAACTCCCGGGCTGTTCCTACGCATGCGCGATCACACGCACGTTCGCGCAACCTGTCATGGCGGCCTCCGCTAGCCGGGTACGCCACCGAGACTCCGGGGACTCGGAGCGCTCCCTGCTCCGGCCCCCACCCTCGCGTTGTGCCGGCGGGTCCGTCGCTGCCTCCGGCGGCACCCACGACCGCTCGGCACTCAGCGAGGGGGGTCTATGGGACCAAAATAAGACCGGTGCTACACCATTTTTGCCCAAATCTGCCTACATTTCAATAAACGGCGGTATGTAAAGTGTGGCGGGCGAAGGGAGAACCAGGCTTATAATAAAGGTCAAGCCCACTTGGTTACCCCTGACCCGTGTTGTGGGGTCCTCGAGTGTCAGCTCTTGGGCCCGGGCATTGTATATGCATTACTGTGACTGTGTGCAAAATATGAGACAATTGCCGTTTGTGTTTTACCGTTTTCAGAGGTGCTGGGACGCCCTGCTTCAGCACAGAGCAGGAAAAGGTAAAAATGGGACACAAGGTGTTAATGTATATCCCCACACTCCAGCCATGTATAAGACGGAGGTTTGTTTGATTAAAATAGTGTTCGGGGGGAAAATCATATAATGTATGAAGTATGGTAACAATGTTATTGAATAAGGGAAAAGAGAATGGGGGTTTTATCCATCCCCCAAGCTTGATATGTTTGAAGGAATGTCCTAATGCTCTAATTTGATGTATGCAAACGATTAGGAGAGAGAAATGTAGACTGTTATGATTTTATTAATAGTACCATGTGTGTAAATGCATAAACGGGCATGGCCCTTGTGTAGGTTACAGTTATGTGAGGTGGGGGGGATTTACATGACAGGCAGGGGACAGGATACATTAAAAGATTCACCCTGCTAGGTTATGGCCCACCATTCCTAAAGGCCTGGCTTTCAAGGTATCCTGGGGAGATGCCCTCCAGGATGTATACAAAAGTTACAGCTTCAAAGGGGTTAAACAGCTGGCCAGCAACTGGGGGGATTCTTTGACCAGAACCAGATATTCTGTCGCTGAGCAAAGGGGGTTTGGCCAGGCATGCTAAGCAGGGGGGACGTGGGTGAAGCTTGTTGCCCGTTTACCAAGACTACTGGCAATCCTGCAATAGGGCAGAATTTGGCCGCCAAGCCAAGATTGGTTCCCCATTACCCAGGTAGGGTTTTGAAGGTATTATAAGCTGGTGCAGGCCACGGGGAAGGTGTTCTCTGCTGTAACATCAAGAAGGAGGGGGTGGGGGTGAAGAGGAGTTTCATCACCATCACAGATTTGAACCCCGCTCAAGATACATCAGTTCTAAGGCTGCGTCCATAGGACGGCAGCCGTGCTGAGGCGCGCGGAGGCTGAGGAAAATCGGGTGCTTTCCCTGGCCTTGGTCCGCGTGCCGTCCGGGGGCGTGTCGGGGGGCGTGTCGAGGGTGGGTGGCTTGTGACGTCGCGGAGCTTGTGACGTCGCAGAGCTGGTTCGCCCTCATTGGGCGAACCGCTCACGTGACCGGCCCTGCGCTCCCTTGAGCGCTTGAATTTAAAATTTTGCTAACACTAAAGCCACTCTCATTGCGGCTGCAGGGGCTCACTGCCGAGCGGCAGCGCGCCTCAGCATGGCTGACCATGCCCGAGGCCTAAGAGTTCCATCTAAGGTTTTCATGAGTCCATTAGTTCCATCTTGTGTGATTCACCTGAGATTCAGTCCCATTGGAGAAGTTCGAGCTCTTAGTAAATCGTCTAAATTTCTCAGAGGATAAGTATTGTATTGTATTGTATTGTATGTCTTTATTTATATAGCGCCATTAATGTACATAGCGCTTCACAGTAGTAATACATGGGGTAATCAAATAAATAACAGATAATATAAATAACAGATCATGGGAATAAGTGCTTTAGACATAAAAGTAACATTTCGGAAGAGGAGTCCCTGCCCCGAGGAGCTTACAGTCTAATTGGTAGGTAGAACGTACAGAGACAGTAGGAGGGAGTTCTGGTAAGTGCGTCTGCAGGGGGCCAAGCTTTATGTATCGTGTTCAGAATATCCACAGTGCTATTCATATGCTTCTTTAAGCAAGTGTGTCTTAAGGTGGGTCTTAAAGGTGGATAGAGAGGGTGCTAGTCGGGTACTGAGGGGAAGGGCATTCCAGAGGTGTGGGGCAGAAAGTGAGAAAGGTTTAAGGCAGGAAAGGGCTTTAGATACAAAGGGGGTGGAAAGAAGACATCCTTGAGAAGAACGCAAGAGTCTGGATGGTGCATAACGAGAAATTAGGGATGAGATGTAAGGAGGGGCAGAAGAGTGTAAAGCTTTAAAAGTGAGGAGAAGAATGGAATGTGAGATGCGGGATTTGATCGGAAGCCAGGAGAGGGATTTCATGAGGGGAGATGCTGAGACAGATCTAGGAAAGAGTAGAGTGATTCTGGCAGCAGCGTTTAGGATAGATTGTAGGGGAGACAGGTGAGAGGCAGGAAGGCCGGACAGCAGGAGGTTACAGTAATCAAGACGGGAGAGAATGAGGGCCTGAGTCAGAGTTTTAGCAGTCGAGCAACAGAGGAAAGGGCGTATCTTTGTTATATTGCGGAGGAAAAAGCGACAAGTTTTAGAAATGTTTTGAATGTGAGGGGCGAATGTGAGAGAGGAGTCGAGTGTGACCCCTAGGCAGCGTGCTTGGGCTACTGGGTGAATGATCGTAGTTCCAACAGTAATGTGGAAGGAGGTAGTAGGGCCAGGTTTGGGAGGAAGTATGAGGAGCTCTGTTTTAGCCATGTTGAGTTTAAGGCGGCGGAGGACCATCCAGGATGATATAGCAGAGAGACATTCAGAAACTTTGGTTTGTACAGCAGGTGTAAGGACAGGTGTTGAAAAGTATATTTGTGTGTCGTCGGCATAGAGGTGATAATTAAACCCAAAAGATGTTATTAGGTCACCTAGAGAGATTGTGTACAGAGAAAAGAGAAGAGGTCCCAGGACAGAGCCCTGGGGTACCCCCACAGAGAGATCAATAGAGGAGGAGGAGGTGTTAGCAGAAGAGACACTGAAAGTACGATGGGAGAGGTAGGATGAGATCCAGGATAGAGCTTTGTTCCGAATACCTAGAGTATGGAGAATGTGGAGGAGAAGAGGGTGGTCCACTGTGTCAAATGCTGCAGAGAGGTCGAGTAATATGAGCAGAGTGTAATGACCTCTGTCTTTGGCAGCATGGAGGTCGTCAGTTATTTTAGTGAGGGCTGTTTCGGTGGAGTGAGCAGAGCGGAAGCCAGATTGTAGAGGGTCTAGGAGAGAATAGGTGTTGAGAAAATGGAGCAAGCGAGAGAATACAAGACGTTCAAGGAGTTTAGAGGCAAAAGGCAGGAGGGAGACAGGTGGATAATTAGAAAGACAGGTAGGGTCAAGCTTGTTGTTCTTGAGTAATGGTATGACTGTTGCATGTTTGAAGGAGGATGGAAAGGTTCCAGAGCAGAGGGAGGAGTTAAAAATGTGTGTGAGCGTAGGGATTATAGTAGGAGCTAGAGGTTTTAGGAGATGGGAGGGAATGGGGTCAAGAGGGCAAGTGGTAGAGGGAGAGGAGGCGATCAACAGCGACGCATCCTCCTCTGAGACAGTGGAAAAAGAGTCAAGGAAGGCAGGAGGAGAGTTAGGAAGAGGTGTAGGATGGGAGGAAGAAACAGAGGGGATGTTCTGCCGTATGGATTCCACCTTTTCCTTAAAATAGTCAGCAAAGTCCTGAGCGGAGATGGAGGAAGGAGAGGCAGCTGAGGGTGGTTTGAGTAGAGTATCAAAGACAGAGAACAGTCGGCGTGGGTTAGACTTGTGCATGTTGATTAGTGCAGAAAAATAGGCTTGTTTAGCTTGCGAGAGGGCAGAGTTTAAACAGGATAGCATAAATTTGTAGTGAAGGAAGTCTGCGAGAGTGTGAGACTTCCTCCAGAGGCGTTCAGAGGAACGAGTGGAGGAACGCAACAGCCAGAGGCTAAAGGACGGAGTGGTAGCCTAGAATAGTTAGCTGTGTGTTTGCAATTAGGAAAGATTCGTTTTGTTATCCCAGTTTCCAAAGTAAGTGTGTCTTTTTGCTGTATTGTTGTGTAACATAGTTATTAGGTGCGTTCATTAGGTGAATAAACGCAATTTATTTTTATCTCTCTGCTTGCTCAATCAATGATCCCGGTAATTAAAAGTCGTAATAAGCTGGGTCCATCGTGACATAAAGGGACAGGTGACTTTGAACTTTTGACTTTTAATATTTTGGCAAAATGCTAATATTCGGCGACGCTTGCCAACAAATCCAAAAATGTACGCCAAAAAAAGTTGCGAATGGTGTGTTTGTCAGGAATGTCGCTAATTATTGCCGTTGTTTCTCAGATGGGACGAGAGATGTTTGAAATGTACACCAAGGTTAGGAACCAGGCATAGATTAGCATGGGGCCCCTATGCTCGTGGGGCCCCCGGGCAACTGCCCAACGTGCCCATGCGTTAAGACGGCACTGGATCAGGGGTGGCCAACTCCAGTCCTCAAGGGCCACCAGCTGGTCAAGTTTTAAGGATATCCCTGCTTCAGCACAGACGAAGACGGCCCTTGAGGACTGGAGTTGGCCACTCCTGTTCTAGATTCTCTCAATGCTGTGACTACAAATAGTATCCATAAACCATGTTTCGCTCCCTGCCTGTCGATATTTCTCTGGAAACGCACAAAATTGCAAAATCGAATCTAATTTCACGACATTATTAGCCCTTTGCGGCTTGGTGAAACATTTTAACGAGGAAGCGAAATTTGAAATAAAAATGTTAAAAAAAAAAAAAAATGTTGCGCCTGCATTTTGGATAGTTTCATCTAGCCAGGCACCATGCCCGTTATGGTGAGAAAACCCCTCCGCCGCACAGCGCAAATCTCTAGATGGGACCCCTTAGCTTCGCTGCAAGAAACAATATTTGGAGTTGGGTTTGAGAACATTAACCAATGAGCATTAATAAAATGTAGGCGCTGTATAGGGAGCACCCACAACACTGAAGTCCTGCAAGGGTGCTCCTGAATCAAGTATTCAAGCGGAACTTCTAGACTGTAGGAAAAAATATCCAGACAATGGTTTTGGTGTAGACAAAATATATATATATTTATTTGAACAGGATCCAAGACCATCGGAGTGCCTGGATATTTATTCCTACTTAATAAAATGCAGCAACATAGAAAGTGATAGCATCTATTCTGCCCCCAAGCTGCTGTGGATCCTCACTTTATTACTGGCTTTTGGCCAGGTTCAGAATTCTCTCCTGAGGTCCTGCAAGGTCAGAAAAAATAAAATGGAATGAAAAGGGGGCGATTGCGGAATAACCTTTTTGCTGTCAAATGAAGCCCCTCTGTACAGTATGTATGTATATCTTTATTTATATAACCCCCACAGCTGTACTTAGCGCTTTGCAAGAGAGACAATACAGTACAGGGAATTATATTACAATAAGTGCAACATATACGATCAGGCAGTAGGAAAGGAAATCCCTGCCCCGGAGAGCTTACAATCTAAGTGGTATGATGGGCGACTTACAGACAGTGTCAGATTTCCCGTTAGGCCCAGGCCTACGGCCGCAACATTTTGGGGGAGCCGAAATAATTTTGCCGCAGTCTCGGGCCTATCGGACCCAATGGGAAGGCACTTGCCTGTGTCAGCCGCCCCCTCTCTGCCTCGCTCCTGCTTCTTGGGAATCCCAGTGTCAAGTGACATCATGACGTCGCGTTTCCACAGCAAAGTGCCGCCATACGACGTCACGATGGTGACGTCCGCAGCGTCATTTGACGCTGGGTTTCCAAAGAAGCAAGAGGGCGGCAGAGAAGGGGCGGACACACACGCAAGTGCCTAGGGCCTGCTGACAGAGACAGCAGGGGAGGGAATAAGTGCAGTAGATGGCAGTCACTGGTAGGATTGATTCTGTGTGTGGGACATTAGCCATGAGTCAAGGTTTGTCTCTGGCATAAAAAGAGTTATATAGTATGTTTCACATTGATATATTTTCTTTCTTATGAGTGAGCAGAGATTTGACTTTCTGGGTACATTGGTGCAAGGAGATGTCAGCTCAGGGTCAGGAGTAGGGTGAGCGAGTCCATACAGGAAAAGGGGGCACACGGCTTTGTTATGAAGACATTGTTTCCTGGAAGTGAATGAATTACCATAGGAAAAGGCTTCATTGCCATGCAAATTGGATCCTGCAGAGATTCAAAATGTGAGGCTTTAGCAAGTTACAGGTTTACACCAGGGGCTGCCAATTCCAGTCCTCAAGGGCCATCAACAGGTAAGGTTTCTAGGATATTCCGTCTTCAGCACAGGTGGCTCAATCAGTGGCTCAGTCCGAATGAATCTTCGAAAGCAAAATTTGGTGGTCATAAAATGAAAGCCTGTAGGATCCTCTCTCAGTACTTCCCCGGGTACCCCAATCGGCAATCTAGATTTTGGTTTGGAGGTGCAAAATACTTAACCCCTATTTTAGTTGTTGATTGATCTCTGAAAGTATCTTCCCCCTTCTCTTTTCCTTGAGCGATACTTTGAGGTACGTTTGTGCTATTGTTCTCTTAACAATATTTTTTTCAGGTGGGGGGCCTAAATGCCTTCACTTTATTGCAAACCAGCATATAAATCATGCTTTACAAAGTGGTGTATCTGCCGTTAACGAGAGTTGCAACTTAACTCCCATATTCACTCCCTTGCTGACAGTGATATGATGCAGCAGGGGTACCATTCATGTTTAGGCAGCTGGAGACAGTCACAGGAAGTGCCCAGAAAGTGACAGTCACACCCTCCTGCTATAAGATTGGGACGGGGGACGCATTTTTAATTTCTAACAGATGCTTCAAGTAAACTTTCTGACCTTAACCTCTCCTGCGCGTGTCCAGTTCCTGATGGACCACAACGATAATTCCTGAATGTATTTGAACATGTGACTGTGGAACCCCAATCCCATTTATCCCACACGGACTGGGAAGAAACGGTCAAAATCCGTTCCGCACAAATTCCCGTGCTTTCCATTCGGAATCCGTTCCGTGGTGTAAAATCTGGCGACGGATTGTGCCCGTTTCAATCCGTGCGGATTAATTAAAAAACGCCATTGGATACAATCCACGGATTGGATTGTCAATGATAAAAAAAAATACGTAAAAGGCAAATCGCCCTTTTTGAGATTGATCTGCGGACCAAAGGAACCGGACGATCCTTGGTGGATCCCAATCCATCCCCCAAAATTGCCCATCTCTAATCCTAAATCTAAATCTAAATACATGTAAATACTTTAGCTATAATATATATATATATAAATATATATATATATGTGTGTATATATGTGTATATATATATATATATACATATATATAGCAACAAAGTATAGCCTGGTAACCTCTGGCCTTCCATGGAACACAGTTTGCAACTCACTATCCTAATGTCACCACTCTATGATCAGTGATCTTACACAGGTCTATTCTCTTTGGCAGGTCCCCATGGGCAGGACCAATGGCCTGATATTTTCCCAGACTGCGGGGGGAGTTCCCAGTCTCCAGTGAACATCCAGACTGTCAACGTTTCACTCGACCAGTCCCTAACACCCATACACCCCGTGGGATACAGCACCCCAGGGACCGGACCTTTGACCCTCAGGAATAATGGTCACACAGGTAACCCACCTGTGGCATTATTGGTTGGCTCTGGTGAACAAAGTATACAAGCTACCAGGGAGTTCATGAAGTTTTCCTCCAGAAAAGACACAGGAGAGCAGGCATTATTGTAAGGTTATAAGTGGGTAAAGCATCATATATATAAAAGTGTATATTAGTAGTGGACTGTCATTTAAATGTAACACTTAAAGGATTTGTAGGGGAATGATAGCCTGTCCCAATCGCTTGAGGTCTGCCCCAGGTCACCACAGAAACAGCCATGCAGGTAAGAGCTGACCATGCCAAGAGGATACATGAACCTCTTCAACATAGCATGCGTCACTGGGTTCTTGAACGGTTCCTTTCTGAAGGTAAACGTCACGGACTGCAGCAAAGCAAAGCCAAAAATTCCTCTCCAACCCTGAAAATGTGAGCAGCTATCAGCAGCCGGGATCAAAGACACACCACTACCAATGTAACTATGTTAAGGAAATATGCCATAAACTTCAGATTACTGCATACAGAGTATAAGAAAAGTCTGGGCCAAAACGGATTTGATATTAGTACATTCCAGGTAAATTATCAAGTTGCTAAGAGTAAGGGAATCTCTAAGAACCAGTTAGCTGGCGTTCTCACCTCTTCCCCTGTACGTATATACGTGTGTAAAGTTGCAGTGAATGCAATTTGAAACATTTCATATATATTTTTAAATCCCTATGGGGCCAGACATTTATTGCTCTGTATATTTGCTTGTCCTCGGGGATCCTATCCCTTTTTTTATTAAATCCCTTCCATTATTTTTTCTAGTTATCATTTCCTCTGGAAACTAATCGCATAAATACTAGGATTCAAACATGTTTCTTCTAACCAATATGAGCTATTGCTTAATCTTTTTCCTGCCAACAACATATTGCAAAGTGGATTACAAAGGAACATAACCACCTCAAACACATTATACAGCATTTGTCCTCAATATAATCTCCATTCGGACCAACACATTGGTCATTTTTGTATCAACATTGTATAATTAAACACTTTTATTTTTGCTAATTTGTGGATCTCAAAAATCACAAGGTATATATTGTAATTATTCAACATACAAAGGTATGTTACCATCTCAGTAGGACTGTATTTGCCCTGAGTATAATAGCACATTACCATTCAGGTATATTATACTGTATTTGCTCGGAGTATAATAGCACATTACCTTTCAGGTATTTTGTATCAGCGCACCATACAAAAGTACATTACTATCTCTGTTGCATTGTATTGGTCCTGAATACAAAGGTGCAACATTAATTCGGGTACATTGTATTTGTCCGCGCACTGAAGAAGTGACTAAAACAAACCCTGCACAAGTATCACTTCTTCAGTGCACGGACAAATACAATGTAATTTAATTCATGTGGCACCTTTGTATTCAGGACCAATACAATGCAACCGAGACAGTAAAGGCCCTTATTCTGCAAGGTGTGAGAAGCGCAGATGACGTGCTATCACATGAATGTGTGTTGTGTTGAAAGTAAATGTACAATTAAAGGAAGGAATTAGGCAATCATTAATCACAGAAGGAGAATTCGTGTCCTGCATTCAAATGCAATTTGTGTCGTTCCCACGGCAACAGAGTCGCTTTGTATGTTATATGGCCGGAGATTTCACAATCGCATTGCAAATCATTTATAATGCATTCCCGGGCTTGGAATCCAGGGATTTGCATGAACCCCCCAGTGATATTCCTGTTGAATCACCAGGTCAGGTTGTAGTGTGGGTCCTCGGGAATGTGCTTAGAGTCTACTTCTACTGCTGCTAATAATAATAATAATAATAATAATAACAGACACAGGGGGCTATGCACTAAGCTCAATGGGTTTGCGTTCTGATGTTCAAAAAAAGCACGTCCGTTAAAAAGTGAGGCCGGGGACGCGATTCACTAAGGCCTTGAGCCCATTTTTTAATGTACCTGCTCAAAACACCCACAGCGTACGTGTTGCTTTTTTCCCCCCTGCTAGCGTTCTTAAACTTCACATACGCTAGCTCAGGGGGGCGCAAACTTTTTTCCCTGCGCCCCCCTGACGGCTGTCCCCTCGCTCCCGCGCCCCCCCCCAACCCCAACTTACCCACGCTCCGGCGTAATGACGTCACGTTGCCATAGCAACGTGACGTCACATGACCTCGCAGCGTCATTTTGACGCCGCGTTGCCATGGTGCCGCAGGGAGGAAGCCGCCGGAGCCACGGTAAGTTAGGTTTACAGAGGCCCTGCAGCTCCCCCGGCACTTAATTTAAGTGCCTTCGGGAAGCGCGCGGGGCCTCTGTAAACCCCGCGCCCCCCGTCGGCAGTGTCGCACCCCCCCCTGGGGGTCGCGCCCCACAGTTTGCGCACCGCTGCGCTAGCTGATAGGAAAAAAAAGCCGCATGTAACATTTGCATGGAGATTTGCCATCTCCATGCAAGGCTGTTACAGGCGATCGTACACTAAATAAATACATTTTAATAATAGTGTACATGAGCAGGGGGTCTCAAGAGCTGAACCGCATTGGTTTCAGGTCCGAGGACCCCCTACTTCAGGAGATACAGGCCCCGTTATGGGGTGCCGGTATCCCCTGCAGAATTTAAATGTCCCGGTCACCTGACGCGGAAGCTTGAAACTGCAGGGGATACCGGCACCCCATAAAGGTGCCTGTATCTCGGGAAGCAGGGGGTCCCTGGACATAAAACCAACGCGGGTCAGCTCCGGAGACCCCCTGCACATCTACACTATGAAACACATGTATATTAAAAAAAGATTTAACAACGCTTCTACTGAAATCACTCAAGCTATGCCTCTTCCACTCGGCATATAGCCATGTGTTGTGTCGATCTTACACCCTCTACCTAGATCTGTGATATTTTATCATGTAAGCTTCTCCCTGTAAAATCTCAATAAAAAAGAATGAAACAAAAAAAAAAAAAAGATTTAACAAACATCAATACACGACCCCCCCCCCCCCCCCCCAAAAAAAAACCTCCGCCCTAACCTATACAGTACAATAATGTGCAAAATTACTATTATCCAGATATGGATAATAGATTATTTGCCCATTATTAAACACTGAATTAGCATACCTAAATAAAGTAAATAAAAACAGTAGCCAGCTAATCCAATGAATACAAGCAATAACAACATCAACAATTAATTAATTAAACCAGGGTTTCCCAAACTTTTTTCCGTGACCCGGTTATTTTTTAACTTCTTTTTCGTGACCCACTAAAAATTTTATCGCCTATACTGGCCTATAGGGCTTGCACAGACACACACGCAGCCACTGATACACACACAGACACACACACAGCCGCTGATACACACACACACAGCCACTGATACACACACACAGCCACTGACACACGCAGCCACTGACACACACACTGATACACACACACGCAGCCACTGACACACACACAGCCAAACAGACACTGCTACACACACACACTGATACACACACACACTGATACACACACAGAGACACTGCTACACACACAGAGACACTGCTACACACACAGAGACACTGCTACACACACACACAAACACTGATACACACACAGAGACACTGATACACACACACTTACACTGATACTGATACACACAGACACTGATTCACACACAGACACACTGATACAGATACACACACACAGACACTGATACACACACACACACTCGCTCTCCCCTATACGCACACAGACACAAACAGTGAATTACAGGCAACGACGGATGTGAGTGACTGGAGGGGAGGGGGCCAGGGACACTTGGGTGGGAGGGAGGGGGCCAGGGACACTTTGGCTAGGGAGGGGGCCAGGGACACTTAGGGAGTGGGCCAGGGACACTTGGGTGGGAGGGGGCAGGGACACTTAGGGAGGGGGGCAGGGACACTTGGGTGGGTGGGAGGGGGCAGGGACACTTGGGTGGGTGGGAGGGGGCCAGGGACACTTGGGTGGGTGGGAGGGGGCCAGGGACACTTGGGTGGGTGGGAGGGGGCCAGGGACACTTGGGTGGGTGGGAGGGGGCCAGGGACACTTGGGTGGGTGGGAGGGGGCAGGGACACTTGGGTGGGTGGGAGGGGGCCAGGGACACTTGGGTGGGTGGGAGGGGGCCAGGGACACTTGGGTGGGTGGGAGGGGGCCAGGGACACTTGGGTGGGTGGGAGGGGGCCAGGGACACTTGGGTGGGTGGGAAGGGGCCAGGGACACTTGGGTGGGTGGGAGGGAGCGGGCCATGGACACTTGGGTGGGTGGGAGGGAGCGGGCCAGAGACACTTTGGTGTGTGGGAGGGAGCGGGCCATGGACACTTGGGTGGGTGGGAGGGAGGGGGCCAGGGACACTTGGGTGGGTGGGAAGGAGAGGGCCAGGGACACTTGGGTGGGTGGGAGGGACGGGGCCAGGGACACATGGGTGGGTGGGAGGGAGGGGGCCAGGGACACTTGGGTGGGTGGGAGGGAGGGGGCCAGGGACACTTGGGTGGGTGGGAGATAGGGGGCCAGGGACACGGGTGGGTGGGAGGGAGAGGGCCAGGGACACTTAGGGGGCCAGGGACACTTTAGGGGGACAGGGACACTTGGGTGGGTGGGTGGGAGGGGGCCAGGGACACACTTGGGGGCCAGGGACACTTGGGTGGGAGGCAGTGACTGGGTGGGGTGACTTACCTTGCCGCCGGACGCTTTCCCCTGCTGCCCCCGATATCCCCTGCTGCCCGGGACGGGAGGTGGGCTTGGGGGCACGGGAGGTGGGCTCGGGAGGGGATGCCATGGGAGGTGAGCTCGGGAAGCTGGCCGCGGGGGGAAGCGGGCCGCAGTAGGAGCTTGTACTTCCACCCTCCCCCATGTAACGTGCGGGCCGCAGAGGAGCTGGTACTTCCTCCTCCGTCCCACGTTGGGAGCGGGGGGGAGGAAGGGAGCGGGCCCTGCTTGCCCTGCGCAAGCGCGCGGGACCGCGGGGGGAATCGCCGCCATTGTTTTTTAACTTGAGCCGGGGGGACGGGAGACACCGCGCGGCCAGCCTCGCTGCGACCCGGCAATTTTGGTGCCGTGGCCCGGTGCCGGGTCGCGACCCACCATTTGGGAAACGCTGAATTAAACCATTAACCAATGAAACCAATTAATTCCTAAACCAACTCAAAATGAATAGTAACACTAACCAATCAAACCAATGAATTACTACAACATTAATGAATGTAAATATTAAAAGACAAAGAAATACATTCAAACAATATCTGAAATAACCATAAAACGCATTAGCCAACATAATACAACATTAACTACAAACGAACACCAATCGCAAACATTTTATTACATTAAGCAGGAAAAAAACAAACAATTACATCCACATAAGAAATTGAAATTAAAACAACCAACAGCAATACCAAGCCACAAATGCCCCCCAAATATTGTCATAATAATGTATTCATCTGTACCCTAAAGTGGTACAGATTAATATATTATCAGTCAATGTGCCTCCCCCAAAAAATCAACAAACACATCCAATGAAAAAACCTGTAAAAAGAGACATTTACAAACATTCAATATGTTACTTACCATTAGAAGCGGTGGCCCTCCGACTCCCGGGGTAACAGGAAGCTCACGTACCTTGAAGGCCTCCAACAGCATCCGATGCCATCCGCCATGAAGATCCGGATCAGGTACCCAAATCTTCTTTTTTCTTTCTTTAATCACCTTCTTCTATCTTCATCTGTCACTATTTCTTGATCTTCTTTATCTTCTATCTTCATCTGTCAATCCAAAAAACCCCATGGTAAATCCCAACCGTTGTTGTCTCGTCGTCTTCTTGGGCTCAAATGAGGCGTCACGGCCTTAAATAGGGCCTGTTAAAACCATGTTCCGACTTTTTTTTTTTACATGACGTCACTTAAAGAGAATGATGCCAGCCAATCAGCATGGCTGTGCTTCATTTGCCTTTAAGATGACGTCACGAAGCCGGCGTCACATGGTATTTCAGCCAATCAGATCGTGGGAACCAATTCCACACTCTGGCTGAAATACCATGTGACACCGGCCATCTTGGATTTAGTGAAGTCATCTTAAAGGCAAATGAAGCACAGCCATTCTGATTGGCTGCCATCATTCCCTTTAAGTGACGTCATGTAAAAAAATTTTTTTAAAGTCGGAACATGGTTTTAACAGCCAATCAGGTGGCTGTTAACCATTTTGAGGCTAAATGTGACGTCACAAGCCCTATTTAAGGCCGTGACGCCTCATTTGAGCCCAAGAAGACGACGAGGCAACATCGGTTGGGATTTACCATGGGGTTTTTTGGATTGACAGATGAAGATAGAAGATAAAGAAGATCAAGAAATAGTGACAGATGAAGATAGAAGAAGGTGATTAAAGAAAGAAAAAAGAAGATTTGGGTACCTGATCCGGATCTTCATGGCGGATGGCATCGGATGCTGTTGGAGGCCTTCAAGGTACGTGAGCTTCCTGTTTCCCCGGGAGTCGGAGGGCCACCGCTTCTAATGGTAAGTAATGTATTGAATGTTTGTAAATGTCTCTTTTTACAGGTTTCTTCATTGGATGTGTTTGTTGATTTTTTGGGGGAGGTACATTGACTGATAATATATTAATCTGTACCACTTTAGGGTACAGATGAATACATTATTATGACAATATTTGGGGGGCAATTCTGGCTTGGTATTGCTGTTGGTTTTTTTAATTTCAGTTTCTTATGTGGATGTGATTGTTTGTTTTTTTCCTGCTTAATGTAATAAAATGTTTGCGATTGGTGTTCGTTTGTAGTTAAAGTTGTATTATGTTAGCTAATGCGTTTTATGGTTATTTCAGATATTGTTTGAATGTATTTCTTTGTCTTTTAATGTTTACATTCATTAATGTTGTAGTAATTCATTGGTTTGATTGGTTAGTGTTACTATTCATTTTGAGTTGGTTTAGGAGTTAATTGGTTTCATTGGTTAATGGTTTAATGAATTAATTGTTGATGTTGTTATTGCTTGTATTCATTGGATTAGCTGGCTACTGTTTTTATTTAGTGAAGTATGTTTTTTTGGAGTTAGGTTTTATTATTGTATCTGGTGCATTAATGTATTGTAATTAGGGTGCCCATTGAGTGCTATAGAGGCTTATCATGCCCATATTATTATTATATGGGTATGATGTACCACTATACTACTCAATGGGTACAGGGAGGGTATAGTCAGTTCAGAGTGGGTGCTTAGGCCTCCCGGGTTTGTATCGGGGCAGGATGGGTTAACCCCTTAAAGACTATAGCGGTTAGTAACCGCTAAGGTGATTAAGGGGTTAGGGGCCATTAGAATGTCTTTATTATGTATATACTGTATGCTTTCTTTCAACGGAGGACAGAGGGACCTGCTGTTGTGGTAAGTATAATTGTATTTATTTACTTTATTTATGTATTCTAATGCAGTGTTTAATAATGGGCAAATAATCTATTATCCATATCTGGATAATAGTTATTTTGCACATTATTGTACTGTATGTGTTAGGGGGGTGTATTTAGTTAGAAATAATGTTTAGTATTTTTGTAGGCACAACATTGGTACCGCAGGCCCGCGGGCACCCCGGGACTCCCACGGGTACCCCCGCCGGCCTGTTGTAAGGGTGTTGCGCATGCAAAAATGTAAAGCAAGACATTTTTCAAAGTCCAGCTTTTTTTGCGTCTACCTTGAGCTGACGTGTTCTGTTGAACGCAACTTTTGCGTACGCTAAGGTTACGTAGCTTAGTGCATCCCGCTTAAGGGCAGAATTTAACGCAAACAGGGTAACGAACGAGCAAAGTTGGACTTAGAAAAATTTCCTGAAAAAAGTCAGTTTTAGAGCGCAAAGTGCCTGTTTGTGTGGCTTAGTGCATCGTGTTCAGCGCAACATCACGTTCTAAGAGCACTTTGCACTCTAAAAATGACTTAACGGAGCTTAGTGCATGACCCCCACAGTCCCTGCCCAAATGAGCTTACACGCTATGATGTTGGTGCCTGAGGCACAGGGAGATAAAGTGACTTGCCCAAGGTCACAAGGAGCTATCACAGGGAATTGAACCAGGTTCCCCTGCTTCACACTCGGTGTCGTTGTTTACTCACTCAGAGTCTTTACTCACTGAGCCTTTATTCACTGAGCCGCTCCTTCTCCCTTAATGAGGTTGTGTGAGAAGACACTGAAGGAGAATCTCAGTGTCCGCTCTTTGTCACCTTGAGCAAGTCACTTTATCTCCATGTAGCTCAGGCACCACAATTAAATTGTAAGCTCTGCAGGGCAGGGGCTCATTGTACCTGCAAAACTCACCTTAGCAAACTAGACACCCTCTACAACTCAATATGCTGCTTTGTCCTCCAATGTAACTACAACACACATCACTGCGAAATGCTCAAAGAACTAGATTGGCCATCACTTGAGTCTATACGCGAAGTTCATTTTTCCTGTCTTACCTTCAAATACTTTCTGGGCAAACTATCCATCTATCTGAACAAGCTCCTCACCCCTACCACATGCAGCACCTATCACCTGAGATCAGACTCCAAAAGACTGTTCATGGTCCCAAGGTTCAACAAAGTATCCGGCCGCTCCTCCTTCTCTTACCGTGCACCCCAAAACTGGAACAATCACAGCCGCCACCAGTCTAAGTTCTTTTAAAACTAAAGCTGTCTCACATTTTAACCTGGCCTGTAACTGTTACATACGCCTATAATATATATTATTTCTAACTGTGGATGCAATGTCTTTATACATAATGTATAACCGTTAATTTAATGTAACTATTTTTTTGTCATCATAACTCTGTGCCCAGGACATACTTGAAAACGAGAGATAACTCTCAATGTATTACTTTCTGGTAAAACATTTTATAAATGAATGTACAGGCTGTCCTCGGTTATCCAACACAATGCGTTACTCAAAATGGCGTTGGATAGCGAAACGTCTTAAAACAAAACACATTTTCCCATAGGAACACTGTTTAAATGAAAGGTTCCGTTCCTGAAGGCATTTTTAATGCTAAAATACACACAATATTTTACTCCGGCAATAAGATATGCAGCACACACATAAATTATATAGTGTATATACTGTATTATATATATAATATAACATAATATATCATGTAATTTAATAATATAATATATTATAAAGTATAATATAATATCATATTATATGATATATATATTATATACACATAAACAACTTTGCAAAGCATCGTAAAAGCGTTGGATAAGCCGTTTTGGCGTTGTAAAAATGAATATAGGTATACATTGCATAGCGTTGGATAAGCCATTCGTTGTAAAGCGAAGCGTTGTAAAACGAGGACTGCCTGTAATGGGCAACGTACGCTGTCAGCGCTATATAAGAAACTAGCTTTTGTACCCGGGGAATGCATCTCCCGGCCCCCCCCCCCCCCCTCCCGCTGGTACATCTTCCCCCGCTGCCGCCACATCTCTCCGCCCCCCCCCCCCCCCCCTCCATCCCCCGCTTCCGGCACATCTCCCTGCCTCCCCCCCCCCCGCATCCGGCGCATCTCCCTGTGCTGCTTTAGGCTGCGGCCACGCTGACGCTGAGCTCACTCATGCTTGAGAGCGGTGACGTCACCAGCTCTCCAAGCATGAGCGATCGGCTGTCCTGCAATTTTTTTAGAGCAGGAGCGGAGGGCGTGTCATTGACTGGATAGGGGCTGTCTCTGTGTCTGTATGTGTCTGTCTCTGTGTGTGTCTGTCTCCGTGTGTCTCTTTGTGTGTGTGTCTCTCTCTGTGTCTCCATTTTCCCTTTACAACCTTCCCTCCCCTCTCTCCCCCCCATTGCTCTCTCCCCTCATTGCTCTCTCTTTCTCTCCCCCACATTGCTCTCTCCCGCCCTCCTCACCCTCTCTCTCTCCCTTTCACCTCTCTCTCTCCCTTCCCGTCTCTCCTTTCTCTCCCTTACCCTTTCTCTTTCTCTATCTCCCTTTTCTCCTTTCTCCCCCCTCCCACTCCGTTTCCCCCTCACTCCGCTCCCCCCACTCTATTTTCTCCCCCCCTCACTCCGTTTTCTCCCCCTCTCCCGTTTTTTCCCCCCTCCCTCCCCCTGTTTTCTAACCCCCCTCCCTCACTCCGTTTTCTCCCCTCTCCCTCACTTCGTTTTCTCCCCCCCCCCACTCACTCCGTTTTCTCCCCCTCCCTCCCTCACTCCGTTTTCTCCCCCCCTCACTCACTCTGTTTTCTCCCCCCTCACTCCGTTTCTTCCCCACTCACTCCGTTTTCTCCCCCCCTCTGTTTTCTCCCCCCTCCCTCACTCACTCTGTTTTCTCCCCTCTTCTCACTGTTTTCTCCCCCCCCTCACGGACTCCAATTTCTGCACCCCCACTCACTCCGTATTCTCCCCCCCTCTGTTTTCTCCCCCCTCCCTCACTCACTCTGTTTTCTCCCCTCTTCTCACTGTTTTCTCCCCCCCCTCACGGACTCCAATTTCTGCACCCCCACTCACTCCGTTTTCTCCACAACCACTAACTCCGTTTCCTCCCCCACTCACTCCATTTCCCCCCCACTCACTCAGTTTTCTCCTCCCCCCAGTCCATTTTCTCCCCCCTCACTCAGTCCGTTTTCTCCCCCCCTCACTCAGTCCGTTTTCTCCCCCCCACTCACTCCGTTTTCTCCACAACCACTCACTCCGTTTCCTCCCCCACTCACTCCATTTCCCCTCCACTCACTCAGTTTTCTCCTCCCCCCAGTCCATTTTCTCCCCCCTCACTCACTCCGTTTTCTCCCCCCCACACTCCCTCCGTTTTCTCCCCGCCAACACTCCGTGTTATCCCCCTCACTCTGTTTTCTCCCCCCCACTCACTCCGTTTTCTCACCCCCACTCACTCTGTTTTCTCCCCCCCCACTCACTCCGTTTTCTGCCCCCACTCACTCTGTTTTCTCCCCCACTCCGTTTCTCCCCCCCCCCACTTACTCCGTTTTCTCTCCCCCACTTACTCCTTTTCCCCCCCACTCACTCAGTTTCCACCCCCCACTCACTCAGTTTTCTCCCCCCCTCCAAACAGTTTTCTCACCCCCTCCACTCAGTTTTCTCCCCCTCACTCAGTCCGTTTTCTCCCATCCCACTCACTCCGTTTCCCCCCCCCACTCTGTTTTCTGCCCCCATTCACTCTATTTTCTCCCCCCACTCCGTTTTCTCCACCCCCACTCACTCCGTTTTCTCCCCCCCACTCACTCCGTTTTCTCTCCCCTCACTCACTCCGTTTTCTCCCCCCACTCATTCTGTTTTCTCCCCTCCCCACTCACTCCGTTTTCTCCTCCCCCCACTCACTCCGTTCCCCCCCCACTTACTCCGTCCCGTCCCCCACTCACTCACTCCGTTTCCCCCCCCCCCCCCCCACTCACTCCGTTTTATTCCCCTCCTCACACTCCGTTTTCTCTCCCCCCCACTCACTCCGTTTTCTTCACCCCCCCTGGCACATCTCACATCAGACACACAGCATCGAAGCAGGCACAAACATGCCCCCTCCCTTAGTAGCCACGCCCCTCCCTTAGCAGCCACGCCCCTGCTGTAAGAGATTTGCTGGACATTAGAATGTCCATAATTTGGGAGGTGAGTCACATTGGAAGCTCAAAATAGTTGCGTTGACCTACAAATCCGCAGCAGAATGTCCAGTGAAAGTTTTGTGGTGCTACGTGGTGCCGTTTGTGAGATATCGATGCTTCTGACATACAAACAAACGGAAAACGGAATCCAACATAGAATTATAGTATAGATTATTATTATTATTAGATCTACTACAGCTAACGCGGATGGGTGTTAGATGATTAGCAGAGCGATAATGATCCAGTCCTGGTTCTGTATTCAACAGTCAGCAACTATACCAGGGGTGGCCAACTCCAGTCCTCAAGGGCCACCAACTGCAAAGGTTTTAAGGATATCCCTGCTTCAGTACAGGTGGCTCAATCAATGGCTCAGCCACCCAAGGGGTTAAACGAGTTTGTTTTGCAAGCGTTAAGGGATGTAGCAGCAGGATAGGGTGGAGGAGGATCATGGAAGAGTTCATTGAAAATATGTGTGCGGATAGGACGGAGCTGGTGAAACATTAGTTTCTAGCCTGCACGTTGATCTTGGCACAGATGTGTAAGGATGACAGAGCTCTGTTGGCCAATATCCGCTCAGGGGATAAAAAGCACAGTCAGTAGATGCTGCCATGGGAGACAATTGTCACTTTTCAAAAGAGGGACAGAATGGAGTGAATGAGGCGAGGGGGACAGAAAGGAGAAGGAGATGAGAGACAGAGAGTCACAGACATGAAAGGACTACAGGGGAGGGGGGAAATTGGGGGATAATTAAGGGGAGGAAGGGTGTGAGACTTGGAGACAGAGAAAATGAAAGAGAATGCAGAGGGAGAGGACCACAAGGAAAACAGTAAAAGGGAGACATGAGAAAGAGAGACGAGAGATAGAGACAAAAGAGAGAGGAGACAGACACGAGAGAAAGAGAGAGAGACAAGAGATAGAGACAAGAGAGAGAGGAGACAGACACGAGAGAAAGAGAGAGACACAAGAGAGACAGAGGGAGAGAGAGGAAGAGACACGAGAGAGAGAGGGTGGAAAGAGGGAAAGGGAGAGAGGCAAAGAGGTCAAATAAATGGCTCTATTCAATATGCTGTGAAGACGTCTTCTGTGCGCTGGGAAGAGTTCAGCTCCATCCAAATGAATGGGACTAAAATCTTCTCCAGCACAGCGGGAAGCGGCACCACAGCATACTGATGAGAGACCAAAGACAGCAAGGAGAGAGCTATAACGATGGCCATTTTAATAGCCCATATCAAATCAATATTTCTATGAGACAAGAAAAAAAAATATTGGCGGACTCCACAACATAGAATCGCTTTGTAACAAAGAGGGGACTTTAAACTTGAGACCGTCAAGCACAGGAAATACTGCAGCACGGGCACAGATCCTGTTACCTGCACATGTCAAAGAGAACCTCTGGCTAATATCTCCGCTGGCAAATGGGAATAATTAGCAATAATAACAGCTGGGAAAGCATTTGGCAAGACGTGCCCATGGAATACAGAAGACGCATAGAAGAAGAAGATTGCCAGTAGGGTCAGACAGTAATTCCCTCACCCGTGCGTAGCGGTGTCACCGGGCTCTGGATTACTGAACTGGTGAAGCCAAGCCGCATTATCACATTGGAATGGGAGATTTAATAGCCTGGGTTAGCTGAACATTCCCTTACAGCCGCTTCCATATTAATAGTGCCGACCCACTTACATCGTCCAATTTAACTTTATTTAAAAGATACCTTATCCCACCATCTTGTCACCTAGATCAGGGGTGCTAAACTCCAGCTCTCAAGACGCCCCCCTCCCCCTCCAACAGGTGAGGTTTTAAGGATATCACAGCTTCAGCACATGTAGAGGATGGTCAGCAGAGCGATAATGATCCAGTCCTGGTTCTGTATTCAACTGTCAGCAACTATAGCAGGGGTGGCCAACTCCAGTCCTCAAGGGCCACCAACAGGTCAGGTTTTCAGGATATCCCAGCTTCAGCACAGGTGGCTCAACCAGTGGCTCAGTCGAAGACTGATTGAGCCACCTGTGCTGAAGCAGGGACTGATTGAGCCATCTGTGCTGAAGCAGGGACTGATTGAGCCATCTGTGCTGAAGCAGGGACTGATTGAGCCATCTGTGCTGAAGCGGGGACTGATTGAGCCACCTGCGCTGAAGCTGGGATATCCTTCAAACCTGACCTATTGGGGGGGCCTTGAGGACTGGAGTTAAGCGCCCCTGCTCTAGTTCATCCTCTTCTTTACAATGCTTTGCAGAAGTTAAAACACTGGCTTCTGAAGTGGGAGAACTCTGTGCCAGTTCCCTGTGACGTCGGGCAAGTCCCCTTATCGCCGCGTGCAAAATTAGATTGTAAGCACCTCTGGACAAGGATTCATTTTGTGGCGCTAGTACTTTAAAACAACCCTGGTGATGATCACGTCACCCTTTAGGGGTGGTGCATGTGGGTGAAGCACGGTGTACATGAGCACATTGCTACACGAATGAGTATATTAATGTCTGCATGCTGTGATCTCTTCCAGTGGCTCTCGCTCTCCCCCCCTCCATGCGTCTCCAAGGCCTCCCCAAGAATTTCACAGCTGTGGAGCTCCACCTGCACTGGGGCAGCAGCTCCCCACCCCGCTGGGGGTCGGAGCACCAGATAGATGGGGAGATGTTCTCCGCAGAGGTAAGTCCTTGTGCCAGAGACCACAAACATTAGTAGGAGGGGATGTCACATGTGGCCTGAGTTGTGGGCAGTGATCAAAGTACCATTAAAAAAAAGGCTATCAATCCATGACACGCACAGTTTGGTTCCAAAAGGATCGGGCCTGTTTTCTGCAATTAGAACAGATAAGCGAATACAGGTCACTTGTTACATTTAATATATGAAAAAGAAGGAAGTTTAGCTTTATATAACAATAAAAGCAGTAATACTGGGTTCTCCACTTTGACCAAGTGACAGACGGTCTTACTAACCGGGGTGCTAAATTCCCCCAAATATTCAAATGAATCCCCCTTCTTCGTTGGTGCTACTTTTTATTATATGTAACTCAAGCAGTGCACTTTTGCCATGTTAAAAAGGATATTTTGAATGTGTGGGAGAAGGATGAAAGTCACGTAGATTGTAAGCTCTTCGGGGCAGGGACTCCTGTTCCTAATGTCACTTTTATGTGTGAAGCGCTTATTCCCATTACGTGTTATATTATAATGTCCCGTGTGTTACTGCGGTGACGCGCTGTGTACATGGATGGCGCTATATAAATAAAGATATACATACATACATATGTGACGTGGAAAGTGTTTATAGGAAGGGGAAAGGAAGGCGTATAACACAGCATTACACGGCGCTGCTCTTTCCGTCATTTGTTTCTCTTCTCCATGCGTGCCTCTGTCACTCAAGGGGTTAATAGTCACATATGTCCTCCAGGGTGCTCAACTCCAGTCCTCAAGCCCCCCACCCCCACCCCCACCCACAGGTCAGGTTTTCAGCACAAGTGGCTCAATCTGTGGCTCAGTCGAAGACTAAGGGGCCTATGCAGAGAGGAACGGTTAAAAAAATTGGAGATTTGAAACACTTTGCCATATAATGGCGCGAATGTATCTCCATATGCAGGAAGGAAGGATAAGTGGCAATATCACCATGCAGGAATATGTAGAGTTGAAAACCGCGTGATTAGCGCGGTAGAAAACTGCTTTGACAAAACCGGATATTGCTGGTTATGTTCCCTATCGCCGCTCACATGCACTTTCTTGCCAACTTTTGTTGGCGTGCATACTTGGAGAACATCTCTCCATGTTTTTGGCGACATGAGCCGGGAAAAGATGTTCGGCCCTTCTTGCATACGGCGGTTTGAAATACAGATGAAATGTAGGTTCGCGCCAACCGCGCGGCGCGTTTTTAAAACAAAACAAAAAAATTGGCGCTTTCCTCTCTTTTCCCCTCTTTCGCGCCATTTCATGCATTTCTGTTGAAAAATGTCCCTGCAGCCTGGCGATATACAGCGCCTCGCTGCTCTCTGCATGAGGCCCTAAGTCTCTTAATGACCTGTGCTGAAGCAGATACTGATTGAGCCAGCTGTGCTGAAGCAGGGACCAATTGAGCCACATGTGCTGAAGCTGGGACCGACTGAGCCACCTGCGCTGAAGCTGGTACAGATTGAGCTACATGTGTTGAAGCAGGGACTGATTGAGCTACATGTGTTGAAGCTGGTACAGATTGAGCTACATGTGTTGAAGCTGGTACAGATTGAGCTACATGTGTTCAAGCTGGTACAGATTGAGCTACATGTGTTGAAGCAGGGACTGATTGAGCTACATGTGTTGAAGCTGGTACAGATTGAGCTACATGTGTTGAAGCTGGTACAGATTGAGCTACATGTGTTGAAGCTGGTACAGATTGAGCTACATGTGTTGAAGCAGGGACTGATTGAGCTACATGTGTTGAAGCAGGGACTGATTGAGCTACATGTGTTGAAGCTGGTACAGATTGAGCTACATGTGTTGAAGCTGGTACAGATTGAGCTACATGTGTTGAAGCTGGTACAGATTGAGCTACATGTGTTGAAGCTGGTACAGATTGAGCTACATGTGTTGAAGCTGGTACAGATTGAGCTACATGTGTTGAAGCTGGTACAGATTGAGCTACATGTGTTGAAGCTGGTACAGATTGAGCTACATGTGTTGAAGCTGGTACAGATTGAGCTACATGTGTTGAAGCAGGGACTGATTGAGCCACCTGAGTTGAAGCTGGGATTTTCAAACTTGACCTGCAGGGGGTGGGCTTGAGGACTGGAAGTGGAACTGAGCCCCCCTGAGCCAATACAGGTCACTAAATGACTTCCCCACATTGTACTTGGGTTAATAATCCCATCATGTGATTGGCTGTATTAGGCAGGGCTAAGAATTTCTATTGCACAACCCCCTCCCCCCCCCCCCAGGAAGGACTGAGTGACACCCACACAGGATGTATATACAGTTTAAGCAGGCCTCTCTGGCAGCCCAGGAGTTAAATTCACATGACTGAACCCGTCACTTGTTTTAGGGTATGATGTGATTTTCTGCATATTCTCTAAATGTATGTCTGCATTATAAATGTATGTAATTCAGACAAAACAACTATCCCATATAGTACTTTAAGGCAGCAGTTCAAGCGGCCATTTTTATTTATTTCCTTTAATATGTGCATCAATACAATCCACACAATGATAAGTGATTAGCTATATTGCTGATCGATCTGTTCTCCTGTAATCGATCAGCGAAGATTCGGCTCGGGGGTTCACTAAATGACTTCAGAGTAGTATTGACTGAGTATCTGTGACTTTGGAAGTGGTTGCTATAGAAACAAAAAATGCTTGCTACATTATAATACATTAAACATGTAATTCAGAGTTGTTTTAAAAAAATGCTACAAGTATTTTCTCATAGTACAGAACTGATTTATTTAAAAAAAAACTCATGTAGGATATTGCTTGGTGTGTAGCTTTGGGGTTGCCACATTTAAATGTTTATAATACAGGATGCCCCCCTCCCACAAAACACACACAATCCCCCCCCACCACAACACACGCACACACACTTTAACCTGTGGGGGAGGCCTGCAGTGCTGTGCGCAGATGTGAAAGTTGAGCAGCCTTCCGGGCGGGCCCAAGTTCCGACAAGCGGGGCCCCCACCTCACCAGCTAGGACTCAGTAGCAAGCAGGAGCCCCCCTGTCGACGGCCCTGCGTCAAGGCACTAAAATACGGGGACCGACAGACCTTTCCTGAACAATGCAATGAAATAAGGAAAATCCCATATATATGGGACATCTATACTTGTGCATGAGACGCAGCACGGTGCGGTGTGCCTGTACAGGTGCCTGTAATGTGCAAAGCGATGCACAGTATCCCTCCCTTCTATAGGAGCTCATGCATGCTCAAATATATTCTTAGACCCACAAAGGGTTAACCCCAGGGCTCACGGGTTCCTCTAAAACACAGCAGGTCTCCCTCCCTTTGATATCTACTTTTGCTTTGTAACCCCACAGATCCGAACGGCGGCAGCGGGGAATATAGCAGCGGCGGGTATCTGTATTCTGCTCTCACACTGGCCCTGAGGAATGTGCTCGTTGGCTGCAGCCAGCAGCCCCATACTGCTTAATGCAGGGAAAACAAAGGCGCTTTAATACCAGAGGCAGCAGTGTCAGCTAAAATGCTTTGCGCTGTCCATGTGCAGCCCTGGTACAATGACATGAGATTACACCATTGTAACACTGCAATGTGCTGTGTACCCGTGATGGTAATCTGCCAGATTACTGGCCTAGCACAGCTTGGATTTAGCGATCATAACACGGAAACAGTCAGGCCCATTTGTATCTCCTGTGTTCCCTGGACGTTAGAAGCCACTGTCCGCACTGCCGCTTGGTCAGCCGTCCACGTGTGAGAAGGCTCTGTGGTACCACTACTTTTTTTTTCTCGTTTTGCTAAATCTACCTTTCCTGTTGTTTCACTGTTTCGCTGCCAGAGGGTGCGGTGGTTTGCTGGTCCGCTCTGGCAGCGAAAGGGTTAAAAGGAAAGTAGCAAAACAAATAACAAGCCGTTTTAAGCAGAGCCATTGCTGTGGGCCGGTGGATGAATGGTCTGTAAAGTGCCTTGTGGTTTAGCACTGCTTAGCAAATGTGGGCCTATGCATCCAAAAACTACAGTACCTGTTATGTAATAATTCGGACCTTGGTTCCTCATAATAAAACAAATGGCCACTTGAGCTGGTAAGGGCTCAATGAATTAGTTTGCTTATGCACAGGTTCTCACTTTCAGATCACACATTGGGTTTAAGAATATCGGGGTTCATAAGTACAGGTGGTGCTTTAAAGTAGGGGTGGCCAACTCCAATCCTCAAAGGCCACCAACAGGTCAGGTTTTCAAGATATCCTTGATTCAGCACAGGTGGCTCAATCAGTGGCTCAAGTCATTATGATGATGATTGATCCACCTGTGCTGAAGCAGGGATATCCCTAATACCTGGCCTGTTGGTGGCCCTTGAGGACTGGGGTTGGCCTCCCCTGCTGTAATGTAAAGTAATACAGCAGATCCTTCTACTAGCGACGTACGTGGGGTCCCGCCTTGTAGGTGACAGTTTTGCCTTGTCACTTTGCTCCTCAGGTACACATTGTCCATTACAACTCGGACAAGTACGGCAACGTCAGCCAGGCGATGACCAAGCCGGACGGCCTCGCTGTCCTGGGGATCCTCGTCGAGGTAAAACGGGCAGCTGATGTCTGTCTGTGTCCGGATTGCCCCATTATTTTCAGCACAGCACACAGTTACACTGTATCAGGAGAGGTCCACTCCAGTCTTCGAGCCACCAAAAAGTCAGGTATTAGGGATATCCCTGCTAGAGCGCAGGTGGCTCACAGTCCCAGCTTCAGCACAGGTGACTCAATCAGTTCCAGCTTCAGCACAGGTGGCTCAATCAGTGGCTCAGTCTTCGACTGAGCCACTGATTGAGCCACCTGTGCTGAAGCAGGGATATCCTTAAAACCTGACCTGTTGGTGGCCCTTGAGGACTGGAGTTGGCCACCACTGGTGTATATAACAAATGAAATCCGGCGCCTGAAAATAAATATCAAGTTAAGGAATCTGACCGTACATGAATGTCCAGTCTGGATGATCCTTGAATTCTCAGATGAACCACAGGAACAGTCTCACAACATATGACAAATAGATAAACAAAGGAAACATCATAGTGTGTAACTGTTACAAACTGTAGGCTTAGGCTGAGCCCATAGAAGGACAGTCAGCGCTAGGCCGCGCGGACGCTCCGCGATGAGCCCCGTCATCCTCAATGAGGATGTCTTGAGAGGGGGCTCCCGCGAGCGTCCGCAGGCGTGCTGAGGCGCTGGGATTTACAGCCGACAGCAGAACCTGTTTCTGAGCGCGCTGTCGGCTGAAAACCTCCAATCAGAGCGAAGCAGCGTCAACATCACGGCGCCGTAACGTTGATGCTTCACGGTCTATTGGCCCAGTGACGTCAGTGCCCCGCCTCCCGATCGCACACGCTGGCTCGTCTGCTAGTTCATGCAATCGCTCCTGATTGCGCAGACGAGCCTCAGCGTCAGCGCGGCTCCCACCTCTATGGACGTAGCCTTAGACAATACTGATTTATACTTTATCACTAATTTATCACTAACTAACACTAATTTATTTGTCATATGTTGTGAGACTGTTCCTGTGGTTCATCTGAGGATTCAAGGGTCATCCAGACTGGACATTCATGTACGGTCAGATTCCATAAGTTGATATTTATTTTCAGGCGCCGGATTTCATTTGTTATATGTCCTTTTGTCTGACTTGTATGGTCAGTTTTTCCAGACAGCCTTGCTTATATGTATACTTTTTTTTTTGTTACTTATCACGGTATATTTATAACACTAATTAGTATTTAGAGCATTAGCACTATTAACACACCTATTTTTTGCACACCTGGTTTATGCTTTGCACTGGCACTCACTGAAGGGGTAAAGGGAGTAGCACTCGTTTCTCCTTTTAAAGACAAGATCATTCCCGTTGGCAATGTCTTCCAGCCCAATCTGGCAACTATGGGGTTAACAGGTGATCTTCCCCGAGATCTTAAAGTCTTACCGCTGGTATTTGAGAACCGGTTGGAATCTGTATTTAAATGATTTCCTGTTGTTTGGGGAAGGGGCGAGTTGTGTTGACCTGATACCGTGTTTGTCCCCGTGTTGTTCAGACAGCGACTGCGGATAATCCAGCCTACGAGCACATCCTCAGCTATCTGTGGAATGTCCGACGCGCAGGTAAGGGAACGCGGGAAGGATATTCATCCAGCAACTCGCCCCGGGAGAGAGGAAAAGAGGCACGAGACAAGAGGGCGGGAGTGAGCGCCATGCGGGATATCATGCACGGGCGGTAACTGCCATGGTGCAGCAAAAAATAGCAGCGCAAACACAGATCCTTGATAGTATAGTGTTTGTTATAGATCAGATAACCACAGATACAGTACATTCCCTTTAGAAACAAGGAGTCCGTTTGGGCTCATAGACCATAGTCAGCACTCATCTCCACAGGCTCTGTGTCTAGGGTTGCCAGGCGGCTTCTCCAAAAATACTGGACACAATGATGAAAGGTGCGACACACTCGAGAGACGCACACACCCCTCTCACCTCTCTCCACTCCATGCTGTTTCCTCCTCTCCTTGGCCCCACCCCAAGGCTCCTGACACCTCCTCCTGATTGGCTGCATTAACCAGCAGCAGCCAATCAGGATGGAGGAAGTTTCCCAGCCCCCTAACAGCCCTGTTCTCTCCCTGCTCTGGGAAATCCCGCGGCCCCCCAAGCCGGTCAGGTCACTATGTCCAAAGAGGTAATACCGGTATACACATACATGTCCTGTATCACCTCTAATTTCTTACTGGACAGTCCGGTTCAATGCTGGACACCTGGCAGCCCTACCTGTGTCCCAATGTCCGTTCCATCTGCACTTCTGCGTTCCGGACAGGCCGCACCTCTTTAACTTAAATAGCTCTGACTGGCAGATTGGGAGCGATTATGCCTGATTGACACTTTAATGAATAACTTCCATAGGCTGAACTGCCTGTTACTGTCCAGAGACAAGACTGTGTGTGTGTGACAGGTCCCACAGTCATTAAAACATCACCCAAAACTGAGCACCTTGCATTAGGCCAATAAAATGTAATCCAGAGTTCATATGGCACTTAAAAAATGTCGGCACTGTCACTGAGTTCAAGATAAAATAAACCTGTTAAACTATGGGGAACCGTTCTTCGGAAGTCATTTTAGAAGTTTTATGCAATAGCAAAACAGAAGGCTTTTTTAAAATCATATTTTCCTTAAAAATGGAAGCAAAAGGTCAATAAGCTTATATGATAGAAGAGATGCAATAAAAGATCTAGAGCAGGGGTGGCCACCGCCATTCCTCAAGGGCCACCAACAGGGCCGGGAGAGAGCAGGGCTGTTAGGGGGCTGGGAAACTTCCTCCATCATGATTGGCTGCTGCTGGGTAATGCAGCCAATCAGGAGGAGGTGTCAGGAGCCTGGGGGTGGGGCCAATCAGAGGAGGAAACAGCATGGAGAGGTGTGAGGGGTGTGTGTGTCTCTCGAGCGTGTCGCACCTTTCACCATTGTGTCCAGTATTTTTGGAGAAGGCGCCTGGCAACCCTAGACACAGAGCCTGTGGAGATGAGTGCTGACTATGTTCTATGAGCCCAAACTGACTCCTTGTTTCTGAAGGGAATGTACTGTATCTGTGGTTATCTGATCCAATAAAATGGTCCAGTAAATATAATTAAGTACTAGTTACCGCTCACATTTGACATTTACAGTTTGTGCTATGCTCATGTTTATAAATGGAAGTTTCTGTTTTTTTTTCTAGTATTTTAAATGTCATACACAATCGTTCATGCACAAGTTGTTTTCCCGTGGAGACCCCTTCAGGTTAATATGAGGCAATTTGAGGTGGATATGGTATCCTGGGTGAAAATGATATTGTGCGTGGGGGAAGTGCGCAGACAGGGAGGTCTCAGTACTCTGTTACAGTAGGGCCCCGCTTCTCTGCGTTTCGCTTCTCGAAGATCGGCCAGTACGGCGGTACCCAGAAGGGGGCCGCCATGTCTGCGCATGCGCAGAAGGGGCCGGTCGAGTTCGCGCATGCGCAGAAGAGGGGAGCGGCCGAGTTCGCGCATGCGCAGAAGGTGGACTGCAAGTCTGTGCATGCACAGAAGGGTAGGAGACGTCGAAAATCGGTGGTTCCGCTTTTCGGCGATTTTCGCTTTGCGGCGCCGGCGCCATGGAACAGAACCTGCCGTATGAGCGGGGCCCTACTGTATCTATCATTATTACGATACTATGTTACTTTAGTAACACTATTGGTGTTCCTGTCTCTCGCAGGTCAGTTTGTGACTATACCAGCCTTCGATGTACATCAGCTGCTCCCGAAGCATTTAGACCAGTATTACCGTTACAGGGGGTCTCTGACAACACCCCCCTGCTACCAGAGTGTGCTTTGGACCATCTTCCACCAGAGAGTGCAACTCTCAGTGTCTCAGGTGAGTGGGACGGCCAGATACTGAGCACTCACAATCATTATGTTGTGGATACATACAGTACAGTGGCTTTTAACACCATAGCGGGAAGCTGCTCTCCAGACACTCGCAACCACCTCTGGGTTGGAATGCTGCGCTCTGCACATCAGCCTCTGAAAGGAAACATTTAGTTGTAATTACAGGGAATAAAACAAAGGCAGATGGCATGAATAATTATTGGTGTTATTTATATTTAGGTTACCTGTAGCAAAAGAATCCGGAGTACAATCACTTTTTTTTTACCCACCATAACTTTTTAATGTCTAGTTAAACCCACATACCAGATTCATGTGGCATAGCCAGCAACTGATGAGACCCCAAAGTTCAAAAAAGCTATCTGTGAGTAGGGTTACTGGCTCTGCACTTCTTTAACCCAGACTGTGCTAAAAAGCTGTGTAATGCGGCAGGCAGAAGTGTATAGGGGGATCCATGTTAAAATGGATAAGACGTAAAGAGTGACACTGTGCTTATTTGCATGTCATTACCCAGAATCCCTGGAGTAGTTTCCCGTCTCATACTCTTCTTTGCGTTTGCATACACAGTAATGTGTATTTCAGCAGCACTCCTTATAGAATGTGACATCTGCAAGTAACTATGCATCCCGGATCTTACCAAAGTGTACCTCCGGTTATTATGTGTTACACGCCGTTATAAATCCCAATTCAACATAGTGAGAGGAAGTGACACACCTAGCAGGGTATGAATTTCCATTTCAGTGAATGGATAACAAGTAAAGGGACTCACTGTGAGAGCTCATTACCCAGAATCCATGGCTGCAGTGGAAGCATTATATGCTAAGAGATAATGGGGAAAGACAGGGTTGCAGAGCTTTGTGAGACATGCAAATGTACCATGTGTTCTTTTGATTTAAAATTGCATTGAATTAATGTTACTGCATGTGGCTCACAACTTGTTGTGTAGGAGGTATATGGAGTCGCTGGAAATATCCAGCTCAGCACATTTGAGTACACAGCGTCACCATAATCCTGCAAGAATGTCTTTTTTTTCTTCCAATGTAGTCATTGGAGGTGCCGAACTTTCATCGTTAGATTGCTTTGTAAGTGTCCTAGTATTTGCAGAAGTCATAGTGCTGTATTACCAAGAACGGAAAGACTAACAAATGCAATACCAGTGCTCCAAAAACCAAAGAGATGGAGGAGAAGTCTGCTCAAAAGGCAAAGTAAATATATACAACTACAAGTTAACAGAATATGGTGTCGTGTCTACTGGGACTTGGCAGTTATCAGCTAAAATCGAAAACTGATTTTATTTACAGATCTGGAAAATGAACCCATTTTAATAAGGTTCTCTGTCGATCTATAAAAATACGGGCTGTTCCCCTCTGCCCTGAAGCACAGTGTCGCTCCTTGTTCCAGTAGTGATTACAATGTGATGTTGTCTTGTGTTTGCAGCTGGAGAGGTTGCAGAACACGCTATATTCCAGCAAGCCAGGGCCATCTCCGGGCCTGTTGCAGGATAATTACCGAGCCGTTCAACCTCTGAACCAGAGAACGATATACACCTCCACCTCCGTTCTACTGCGTGAGTGCATGTGAATGGGACACCTATAATACAACCTGCAAAGAGAGCACGAGGCTTACATCAGCCCTGCATGGCAAATGCCTCCTGTACTGTTCTAGTTAGGACCTTCCCTTTCAACCCAAACACATTATCAAAAGTCATGGGGTAAATAACAACACCAGATTTACCGAAGAAAGAAAACCCAATTGCTGTATTTATTTGGCAATGCCCCCCGTTTTGACCCATGTCAGCTCAGTTAGCCCAGCGCAGGGAATAGAAACAACCCTCGCATGGAAATCCGGATGTTAAAGACCCCAACTAACTTCACTCCAGAAACAGCTATAGACAGCAAAGACCATGTGTTATGCCGTGTCTGCACATTGTATCTTCTTACTGTAAATCGTTACACCCAATTTCATCTCATGCTCCTCTTCTATGTACCCCACACATTTTTAATTCCTTGACTGTATGTACTTTGCTACCAACCCATGGAGGCCTTTCCCTGCACCCACCACTATATCAGTGAAGACATATTTTCTCACCGGTTTAGTGAGTGATCCCTTCAGCCCCGAGATACTGCCCTCCCTCCAGTTACTCCTTATTATTACCCGATACATGATGTCTTTGTCATTCCCATTATCGTGTCTCAGTATTAGAGCGATTCCGCTGAAGCATTAATCTTTGTTCTCATTCTTTTTCGCAGGATCCCCGTCAACCTTCTCTACAGGTACTTTGTCCCTGAACAACGCCTCCCACGGGCCCTTTGCTCTGTGGGATTTCAGGCCCTTGTACAAAGCAGCATATTACTTTACTTGTTTCAGTGCGATCGGCAGCTTGTGTCTTCCCAGGAACCAAGTACCGTAATGTAATGGAATTGTATATAGCGCTGGCAGAAGATACTCTGTATTATATCTGTATTGTATATAGTGCTGGGAGAGGATAATCTGTATTATAACTGAATTGTATATAGGGCTGGCAGAGGATACTCTGTATTATAACTGAATTGTATATAGCGCTGGGAGAGGATCCTTTGTATTATAACTGAATTGTATATAGCGCTGGCGGAGGCTATTCTGTATTATAACTGAATTGTATATAGCGCTGGCAGAGGATACTCTGTATTATAACTTAATTACATATAGTGCTGGGAGAGGATACTCTGTATTATAACTGAATTGTATATAGCGCTGGGAGAGGATACTTTGTATTATAACTGAATTGTATATAGTGCTGGCAGAGGATACTCTGTATTATAACTTAATTACATATAGTGCTGGGAGAGGATACTCTGTATTATAACTGAATTGCATATAGTGCTGGCAGAGGATACTCTGTATTTTAACTGAATTGTATATAGCGCTGGGAGAGGATCCTCTGTATTAACAGCGAACATGTTTTCTGAAATCATGTGTATTGACCTTCTGCCGGTCAGTAAATCTTGGTGACTTTGTCCCTCCCAGGTCAAATTCTCGCCATCGTTTTTGGGACATTGCTGGGACTTGTGAGTCTCTCCTGCGGTATACACTTTGCTGCCAAGAAGCTACGGTAAGGAGATGAAAATTTCATTATTTGTCAGCTGAATTCTACAATCCTCAACATAAAGCAGCATGACACCAATAGTAAATTTTATACTTAAAATACCATATGTGTATGGATGAACCAATGAGAAATATTTCCCCAACACCATCCTTTGCCCTGTCCATGTGACAATCCCATCACAGCTGCTGCTGTGTTGGAATGGTTGGGAGTGTAAATGTAGCCAGCAGGCAGGATATACACATTCCCTCTGCAGTTGCCTGTGCTGAGACTGGGACAACAAGACAATAGATTCCCACAAGCGCTATTTTTAACTGTCCGTTGCCCTGTATATAATACAGTGGCGGACTTGTGCATAAGCTAACTAAGCTTCATAGCTTATTATTTGCAGACATCATCAATGACTTTGCTCTTCAAAAACCCTGAAAGAAAAGGTTTTAATATTAAACGTAATGTGATGTGCAAGCACCGTTCATTTTAGCTTTACACCGTCATATTTGCATATAACAATGCTAGTATAACGCTCTCATTCATTTCAGTTTCATGTTTATATGTTGCAATGGTTCCTTCAGTCAGAATAATAAATCCATTTCTCATTTTTGGGGCCTCTTACACTTGTCAGTTTAGGGCAGGGGGGTGCTCGACTCCAGTCCCCAAGGGCCACCAACAGGTCAGTTTTTCAGAATATCCCTGCTTCAGCACAAGTGACAATCAGTGGCTCAGTCAAAGACCTCTGCTGAAGCAGGGATATCCTGGAAACCAGACCCGTTGGTGGCCCTTGGGGACTGGAGTTGCCCACCCCTGGCTTAGGCCCTCAGAAGGTCAAAGTCCAACCCTGATATTATATGATTCAGTGGGTGCTCCTTTGGGGGATGTGCTCATCAAATGATGGGACATCTCATCTGGACCTCCAAGGAAAGCAGAAGTTTAACTGTAACACCAAACGGTAACACTGGGTATTTAGTACAAGGAAATTAACAAACTGTATTTTGCTCCTTATTCCTCAGAAAAGTCAGGATGAGGGCGGCAGAAAAACCCAATGATGTTGTTCTCCAGTCAGAGAGTGTTCAGTCCTTTTCTTCTTCTTTTGATGTTGTTCTCCAGTCCTCTGCCATCCAAGCTGAGCAGGTAGAGAAGCCCACTCTACCTTAACCTCTAACCACCAAGGCCTTCAAAAACATGGCTGCCAAGCTCCTTTTGGAGGGCACTATGAATGACTCAAAGTCTTTGCAACTGTGAATAGTTTTCTCCAAACATGCTGCTTTAATTAACTGTGGAGCTGTGACCTTCAGGACACGTCATATTCCTAAAGTTGGATTTATTTTGTCTTTGCCATTAGATGGGTGTTAGGACTTCCCAGCTACTGGGTTAAGTAGCATTAGTCTAGAGCAATAATGTCCCATTGTGGTCCCTGTAGAAGTCTGGATAGTCACATTTATTTGCGGTTTCCCCAGTCTGCCGTTAAAATGTGGAGTCCTCCCCACAACTCTGACATAGATTCTTGCAATGGCTTGTCAGTACATGAGGCACTCAGCAGTTGCGTTCCCAGAGTCCCCTAAGAGTGACCAGGTTATCGTAGCCCACTTCCGATGTGACTCAGTGGGTGGTAGGCCATTAAGTACTAGAATGGCCTTTTGTCTAAGCTTCTGTTTCAAGCCCCCATCTGGAAACAAAGGACAAAGCCATGTGAAAGTTTGTCTGGATACGCAGAAGTGACACCTGGTGGTGATCAGAAGGGCAGCACCTTATCTTTGGTACATGGGGAAAAAAGCCATTACTACACCCACTGCAAACACGTCGGCTACACAAGACTCGTCTATTCCGACTGGAGGAGGGAAAGGATTTACCAAAGTATTGTTCTCCTTGTGTCTGAAGACTTTGCACACTTCCCATCATATCACATGGGGGCAAAAAGATGGAGTAACGTCCGTCTACGCATCATTACGGAATTTTCAGTCCGCTAAGCGCACAGAATGTTGGCGTCTGATGTTTAACCCTTTTCTACCTGTGGGGCCTGCAATACATTATTGTGATGGTCTTCCAGTGCAGCAAATGGGATTTTATGAATTTTAATGCGCATATATTTGTTAAAGCTGTGATTACTACACAACCTTGTAGCCTGGCATCTGATCAGACTGTGTTTGGTACCATTTCTGTTTCTCTCTACAAATCTCGTCACATAAATTTTGTTGTGTGTATATATACGTCCCCTGCGGTCTCTTTCCACTGCAATATTATTGTACTCGACTGGTTCAGGATGATTATCTGTGGGAAGAGGGTGCACAGAACGTACGCAAAGATAAAGAAACCGGATACAAGGTGGCAGTTTTATTCATTAAACTATAGCAATTACAAAAATCCAGTGAAAACATACAAGGGGGAAGCGGATACAGCACACATCTTAGGTTTTATAAGTTAGTAAACAAAATGTAGTGTTTATAGAATTACTTGATACACGTTTGGGAGAAACCAGTTTCCTCACAATGTTTCTCCGCCTAAACGCTTTAATTTTTACACCTCAGTGTTTTTTTCCCCCGAGGAACAGCAGTGATACCGCAGCGCCCAATATAAGCGTTAACCTGCAAGCTTCGTAGAAAATATTATTAGTTAGAAATATAAATGCTCCTTAGTGCACAGAACTACACAAACCCAGATTTACTGGGAGCAGGGGCCCCAATTTCCCCTTAAATATAGAAAAGACACAACTCAGAAAATGGGAACGAAGGCATAGTACTTATACCTTTATTCTTTATATGGAAAATAACGTTAGCCCAGCGCCACAACCCTAATCAAACTCCCGTGTGCCGTATCATTGCTACACACTAGTTCCATCTTACCATTTAGTTAGTCAGGGTGGGGTAAGGGGGAAAAACAAAACCACCATCCACAAGAAAAAGAAAAGATACTTATTTTATTGGAGAAATGTGTGGTGGGACTGTAAAAACAGTAGTGATTTTTACATTTCAATGAGGTACCTGATGAAGTTGCCAAACTTTGTCAGCAATGTCTGCAACTCACAATCCGTGCAGTGCTGGAGTTCCAACGACAGAACGCCACGGGTCCACCACCATTTGTGGTCAGCTGATCGGTTCTGAAGCTCCCGCCCCCCACCTTCCCCCCCCCACACCTTCCTCCGACTGCCCCCAGCAGATGTAAACAGGGTGAACGGGTCTCCACCTCCGCTTCAAATGGGCCGACCACTGTTTGTGGCTAGCTCTAGCAATCCCTGGCAACCAAGCCGTTTTCCATGATATACTTGGTGGTACGTCAATAGTCGGTGTGCTAGGGCCAGTGACGTACCACCTTGATCATTAGGGCTCTGAAAAGTCACTTGTCAAATAGCATCCAAACCAGGACGCCCTGAGATGAACCGCACTCTTTATTTTAGCTCCGGGGAACCCCCAGTTACTGAGATACTTACAGTGTAGTTGACGGTATTTCCCTAAATCACAATGGCTGCCACAGGTCCTACACGCCAATAGAAATTGTTACGTCATCAGTGAATACCATTGCGGTTGCCTGTTGGATGGATGCTTGAATGTCCATGAGGGAACGCCGGTAACTAGACCTGTAAGTATCTCGGGATCAAGGAACCATGGTGGTTATAAATAGCACAGTTCAGCACCTGCCAAACCCGGTTTGAAGTCTGTAAATAAATTCCTTTGCTAAATTGGGAGGGACTAACTCTTTAACCCTCTCTCTGCCACAGGATGCTGCAATGCACAGTAAAAGGAATCGCTATACAGATACCATTTTCCAATGGGATTTCTCCCCCCACCCCACAGGTGCGGACATCATCTTACAGACAGCACGCATCACCTATAGTGCATCAACCTCTAAGTTCCAGTTAACCCAGGCCTTCCCAAACCTATACACCAGGGTTTGGGGGATAAAGAATGACTTTACAAACATGTACACTGGCTGTATAAACGGGATATATTTAGGTGCCTGATCAGCGCTCGTTCACGTCTCATGGACCACACTGCCCAGTTAAGCGATCCATGTAGTTTGAGCATCTCATACAGTACAGACGGTGTGGTTGTCATGGGGACAGAAACCAGAAAGGTGCAGAATGGCTAAGTGCTTGCCCTGTAATGGGGTGGGGGCGTGTGAGCAAGTCAAAGCTCTGTCACATCTGAAATACAGACCCAGCACATTATTCTCTTCCCTACCAGAGAGGCCTCGCACAGATCGCAAAGCAATGAGGCAGAGGCTCCTTTGGAAACGAGGGGATTAAAAAGGAGCAGATTTAATTAAAAAAATAATTAAATAGTTGGGAAGCAGTGTGACTCCAGAGCGGAATGGCGTTCATTTTGGGTCTGGTGACCGCCAGCTCCCCGACATACTAACCTCCGTAGGTGATGCTGGTAGCCGCTCCGCAGGTTTAAATGTCCTGCTCACGTGGGCCAAAAGGAAGCCGCAAGGAATGCCGTCACGCCTTCCTAAATTGGCCAACGAGACATCTACGCCGCCATTATATTCCCCACACACAGCCGGAGCTGCTACTTGCACCCCCTACGGAGGTATGTCAGGAAGCAGGGGGTCCCCGGAGCTAAGCTAAAGAACAGGAACCATGATACCACACGGGGGCCTGCCAAAAATAGCACCAACTGAACTACACCTTTATCTCCAAACAGAGAGCAATGCTCTGGAGAGGGACAGAACTGTTATTTTGCGGTGGTACGATGGCATCTGGGTTGAACCCTGCGCACCACCACTGCTGACCTTGCAATGTACTGTATGTTAGGGCCGCTGTACATTAGCAGGACCTCTGACTTGGTCAGAGCAGATGAAAATGCTGCTTTGAATCCTATACAGAGCAATGAGTTATACGCCCTCCCAGTAGCATAATGGTTCCATGCATGTCCCAACTGCTGCAATTATTACATCCCAGCAGCGTTGCTGCTCTCAATCATATCATTGATGTGAGGAGGGGGGGGGGGGGGGGGGCGAGAAATGTGCAACAAAACGGCAAAGGGTCAGAAAACCGCAATGATTTCGTAGCTTCATCCTCTGTCCCTGAGGAGCAGCCGTTATTTGTGACTATCCTTTC
This sequence comes from Ascaphus truei, assembly GCF_040206685.1. NCBI lineage: Eukaryota > Metazoa > Chordata > Amphibia > Anura > Ascaphidae > Ascaphus > Ascaphus truei. Next base: position 37,233,705 of record NC_134489.1, read on the forward strand.
TCCTGCGTGTCATTCTGTCCCACATCAAGAAGAACAGTCCGAAAACCCATCAACACCCTCTTCGTCCAGGGGTGGCCAACTCCAGTCCTCAAGGGCCACCACCATGTCAGGTTTTCAGGCTATCCCTGCTTCAGCACATGTGGCACAATCTGTGGCTGAGCCACCTGTGCTGAAGCAGGGGTATCCTGAACACTTGACCTGTTGGTGGCCCTTGAGCACTGGGAGTTGCCCAACCCTGACTTAAACCATTGCTTAAAACGGCAGTTGTCAGTTGGACCAAAGGAAGTCTCACTACGGATGAATAATTATACAAATAAAAAATGAAAATACTGCAGGGCTGAAGCAGCTGCAGACTCTTTAAAGCTCCCGTGATAGGAACAGAACGTGTGTCTTTAAAGTCCTACTATTGTACTGGTTGAATGCATGAGCAATGCCAGATTGCTCCACGCAGCCTGAGTAGAGCCAGCAGCCGGCACGGAGGACCTGGAACCAAAGACAAAACAAGGAGGAAAGGTCCTGTTGCCCCAGGTGGCATAGAAAAGGGGAGCCGGCTTCTGGGAGAGGAGCACTTGGATGGTCTCTCGGTTGCAATGTCCGTTCGTGGCTGCACTGCAGCTGAGCTGGCCTCAGTCCTCAGCGGGCACCTGAAGAGCAGAATAGACCATAACCTGGTTACTGTCCGGCCGTTTGCCTGCAGAAACAAAACGGTTCCGGTTTAACTAAAACGGGAACGGCTCTGGAGGCTGCTCCTGCAAAGCAAAAGCCCCGGGGCAGTTACTTAAACCCTTGCGCTGACAGAGGGCCAACATGTTGTAATGGGCACTATAGTGTCACTTCCAAATCTACACGCCCAAGTTACTAGGTCAAATCGAATTACTTGCCACATTGGCATCCATTGCACAGATGGATGTAATGGGCAGCCCGGTGCCGCCTGCTGCACTCGCGCTTACAATGGGAATAAAACTAGCAACCAACCTGGATATTTAAAGTGATCAATGCACAGACCGCCGACTGACTCCTTTCTCAAACGGCAATAACACTTCGCAAACTAATAATAGACGCCCGCTATTAAACATTGTAATGTGTCACCGGCCACTCTGGCTACTAAGGGGACATATAATTGTGTCCTTCAACGCACCTTCTAAGAGAAACTGAAACTCACAAAAAAAGCCTCAGCACTAGGAATGCCAAGTTCGTAGCGTATGCTGCTTGTCCACTATAGCTTTATATTGCAGCAGGTCCGTCACTATTAAGTGGATAAGAGGGCAGATCTTGATTGAGCTTTTTAAAAAAAAAAAAAGCCTAAGGCCTTGATTATACCAGATGCCAGCGGGCGGCAGCGCATTCTGGTGATGTCGCCCTCACGCCGCCGAGCGGCATCTTGAAAATACAGGGGAGAAGAGAAGCAGAGGAGACAGGGAGGCGTGGCCGGTTCGCCCCTCATTGGCTGAACCGCTCACGTGACGCGGCCGTCGACCCCAGAGAACAAACCCCTCTGTCTCCTCACCAGTCGCCCGCCCTGTAGCACCAGGCGGCGCGCATGCTGCTACAGGTATCTTTACCATCATTGTTTTTTTTGCATTTTGTTTTTCGGCCACGCGGAGCTGCACTAAGCGCAGCCGCCGGCGTTTTTAGGTATAATCACGGCCTTATACAGTAACTCTGAGACCACAGATCAGTAATGAATAATGAACCTCCATGTTGTATTGAACACTCATGTTCTCGCACAAATCGCATTAACTGTGGAGTCACGGGACAAGAGAAGACGTTTAAACCAGACAGTCATACACAAGAGTCCAAAACGTACAAGGTTCTATACTTACAGGTGAGGCATTTGCGGAGACTTTGGTAGGAACCTCCCGCGGCCAGAAAAGCCCACATGGCCATGCATATGGTGATGGCGTATATAGGAATCAGACTGGCTTCATACCACGGGTTCAGGAAAGTCTATGGGAGAGAAGTCAGGGACAGAGAGTCAATGTAATACTGATGGTCTCAGTACAGGACGCTTGCAGCATCTTCCAGAGCACCACGTGCCCACTGGTAGTGAGGTACTGAGACACTAAGGCTGCGTCCCCGCTAGCACTGAGCGGACAGCGCTTGCCGAGTTCACTTTGTGCAAAGTGAATTCTCAAGCGGGCACGCATGCTCTCCCAAGCTGGGCGCTTGGGAACAAAAAAAAGAGTGTTCGAAGCACGCTCAATAGGCCCCCCCATGCAACCCGCCCGTGCACAAAATTCACAGAACACCCGCGCTCATGCTTAGAGAGTTGGTGACGTCACCACTCAAGCATTAGCGCGGTCAGCGCCAGCGGGGCCACAGCCTAATTCAGTGTTTTTCAACCAGGGTTCCTAGGAACCCTTGGGCGTCCCTAAACAGTTCCCTGTAATTTTCAGGTCATTTTAAAATTGTACCAAATACAGAAGAATTTACAATGTATCTGATCTCAGACGCGCTATTAGAGAGGGTTGGGGTTCCTCAGAATTTCCCATAGGGTTCTTTAACCAAAAAAAGAAGGTTGGACATCACTGCACTAATCCAACATCGGCAAAAAAAACCCATATTAAACGCAGACTTCCTGCGATGTTTGTGTGTGCAGAATAAGACTGTAATGCTGCTTCAATCTGCTTTGAGAAACTGAATAAAGATTAAGTGCTATATTTGTATTGCTCGTTGCAGAACTTTTTAGGCACGTCCAGAACTTAACTTGCAGATTAAAGCACAAGGACAGACGTCAGGAATAAAGCCTTGCTGACCCCCATTCTGACACTCACCAGTCCTGATGTGGCCAGGTGACTGATCACCACCCCCACGATGTGCCACGGTCGCTTTTTCTCGCAGGCGTCGAAGAAAACGATCCCCCAGAAGGTGTGGAGGAAAACGATGGCCATGGTCAGGAATGCTGGGAGGAGACGGGGAGAGGAACGTTCATATGAGACGCCGGCTGGGATTCTCCAATACTATGCACAGCACCGAAGGAGTCACAGAATCGGAGCATGGGGTACAACAGTGGCGGATGGAGACCCTCTGGGGCACTTATGCACCTAGACTATGGGGGACTTTACTTGGGGCGGTCCGCCTCTTGCAGCATCATGTGACATCGTGTTGTCATGGCAACACATCACCATGTGACGTCGGGTCACAATGACGACGCAACACTGTAGCAGGAGGGAGACTATGGCAGACAGTGACCACCGGGCGGTGCATGGGAAGCGGGGGTGTCGCAGCACCGTCCCACTGCAACCTTAGGGGGAGCCCCATGGCACGTGCCTAGTGGGTAACCGAGCACTGGGGTAGAAGTGATTTTCGTCCACTAGAAACATTCATATGTTTGAATTGATGAATATGGTGTGCAAACGTTTCCCCCTGCGCCCCTTTCCTGCTCTCTCTCCTCCTTACCTTGTCTCCGGCGTCAAATGACGCGTCGCCGGAGACAAGGTAAAGGACGTTACAGAGGCCTCTAAGTGCCACGTGCCGCCGCACCCCCCCTTAGAAAATCTCACGCCACCAGGACCCCCCCCAGCAGTGCAACATCTTTATAACACTTTCCTGTTTGTGTTCATTTGTTGCCAATATTCCCAGCAGTTTGAGCTGCAAACTAACAATAGATAATGTTACCTTAGTAATATAAAGATACGTTGTAGCTGCTGAGTTACACTGACTGAAGGATTGATTGAAACTGAAAGGCAGCCATTTAGTGAACCCTGGGAAGCAGGATCTTTGCCGATTGATCACGGGAGAACCAATCGATCTACATTTTAGGTCATTAGTTTTCAATAAAGGTAATCTAAGGAGAAATATATATATATATATATATATATATATATATATATATATATATATATATAAAATCTCATCCACACCTGGGGAAGGACAAGCACAGATAACATTCCAAGAGACACTGTTTTTAAGTATTCCCTTTGCTTGCTTCATTCATTGTAACATCGCCGGAAGAAGAGATCAGTGTATCTCGAAAGCTCGCACAAATAAAAGCATTTCGTTAGCCACAGAACGGTATCATCTATTTATTTTTTGAAAATATATATATATATATATCATACACACTGTTTTGTTTTAAGTGCCGCTTGGATTACCTACGTTAAGTAGTATAGCAATAGTGGATGGGTAATTTACTTTCTAAAGAGTTGACAGTAGTTACATTAACAGCTAAGTCCATTAGCCCCTCCTAATTAATGTTGATGTACTTCAAGGGGGAGCTGGAATGTGAAAGTTGTAAGATAAGACTGGTACAGAGATGGGAGGACAATTACCTCGAGGCAGGGAGGAGAGGATTATGCTTTAATCTGATGGGTACAGAGAAACTATGCAAGTTACAGACTCATTATTTTAAATAGGAAAAACTAATCAATTTTAGTCATCTATTGAAAAAAGTTGGTACAGATCAGGGGTGTGGTTAGTATGAATGAGTAATGTGACTCAAATTCAGGAGTATTTCATCTTCTACACCAAGGGTGCGCAGGATTTTATGTTTGGGGGGGGGGGGGGGGGGGCAAGGCGGGTGCAGAGGCTCTGCGCTCTTCCGAAGCATTTAAGTTAAATGCCGGGGGACCGTGCGAGGCCTCTGCATCCTCAACTTACTGGGATTCAGTAGGCTTCTGCACGCGTCGCCACGGCATCATTTCATGTGATGTGCGCATCAAATGATGCTGCGGTGTCCCAGGAAAGGGGGTGGGGGCGAGCGCTGAGCTGGCACACGGGGGGGGGGGGGGGGCAGCGGGTCAGAAACTTTGCGCACCCCTGTTCTACACAATTGTCATCCATTCATTCCTGTGTAACAGTGTTTTCTTCCTGCTGTTAACCCTGTGCATTAACAGGGCAATAAAGCTAGATAGTGGGAAAAACTCAGACTGGGTTCTTTTATCACTGAGCCTTGACCGATGCTGCCTTTTGTATTAATCCCTAGTGGCCTGGGCTTGTAAGAACCCACCTAAGGCTAAGGCCCTGGCGCTACACGCGCGCGCCTGCCAGGCTGGCGGTACGTGCAGTTCGGTTCCCCGGTCTGTGCAGAGCTGCACGGGGAAAGACGGGGGGTGAGCGGGAGGTAGCGGCCCCGGCCCCATTGAGGGGCAGTTCTTGCAGCAAGTGCTGCAGCGGGGACCTAGCCTTAGCAACTGTATATTGATAATAGGCAAGCACTCCTCTCCGACAATGGGAACCCCCTTACCTGAAGTAATAAAGTAATGGGGAGAATCTCCATGCACCCCCACTATGCCAGGCCCCACGGCGTCTGCCAGGATGTTAATGACAGAGAACACTCCGCTGATGATCCCAAAAGCGAAACCGGACACTGTGAAAATAAAACAGAGTAACAGTGGGCAAACTGATGAGCACCGGTAGGCCGTGCCTATAGTGCCGTCGATGGCGACACGATGAGTGACGTTACCCGTCGCCACCGGCTAAAGTTATATTTCGCCGGGCGGCGGTGCGTGTTTCCGGCAATTTGATTGGTTCAAGGGCCGTCACGTGACCAGACAGCCCTTGAAAAATCAAATTTTGCCGACTACCAGTTTGCACGACGGCGACGTCGCTCCGTCGCGCGCACTATAAACGCACGCGGCGGCAATGCATTTGTTTTCGTGCGACGTCGTGTCGCCAGCACTATAAGCATGGCCTAAGACTTATCGGCCAGAGGTGGCCAACTCGAGTCCTCAAGAGCCACCAACAAGTCAGGTTCAGGATATACCTGCTTCAGCACAGCTGGCTCAATCTAACACCCAACCATGACTTGTCACCAGGGGCTAGAACAGTGGAAGCCAACTCCAATCCTCAAGGGCCACCAACAGGCCAGGTATTAGGGATATCCCTGCTTCAGCACAGGTGGCTCAAAGTGCTGAAGCAGGGATAGCCTTAAAAACTGACCTGAACACTAATAGCTTCAGAGCCCTAGGGTGTCGCGCTAGGATAACAGCAGGTTCCCCCTGCATGTGTACTCACCATAGGCCATCTGCTGGATAGAAATAGGGGATCTCCCATCTTCACTGATGGTAGCCAGACCCTCGTCAGCTTTCCTAAGGAACAGGAGAGTGTGTTAATAGCTTGAACAAGTTGGGTTGTCCCATAAATCGATACTAATGGTTGTATTTATACAGTTTTACCCTTATTGACATTACATTTACTAAACACTTTTTGCATCTAAAGTTACGCTCAATGTACAAAAGAAGAGGTAATCTTACACCCAGCCAAAAAATCTAAAGAAATGATTGAGGAATCTGAAATTCCAGCAGAATCAGGAGGCTGATTAATGACAGGAGTAGTGATGTACTGAGCACCGGGTAATTACCCGGTACCCGGCGCTTTTTCAGCTACCCGGACCCGGCAGTATGGGGTTAGGCGCCGGGTAATGTCACTGTAAATGAAAATACTTCATCACTCACCTGCAGCCGGCGACGGAAGGTGAAGAAGACCGCGGCGACATCTGGGAGCAGCAGCAGAGGTCCTGGTGGCAGCAACAGAAGTCCGTGTTCAGCCGACGGGAGCAGCAGGAATCCAGCACACAGCTGATACCAGTGTGATCCGGGGAACCATGTGACCGGAGCAGGAGCGTTCCTATTGGACAGCCGGCTCCTCCCAGGCTGTCCAAGAGGAACGTTCCTGCACTGTACTTATAGTATTGTATGATTTGGATTTCCAGCAGGACTTCTTTCAACAGAAGTGCACCGGTAAATATGAATGATTTTGTATTATATGGTGTTCAGTAGTAATCTTCCTTCTGCTGCTGCCACCAGGACCTCTGCTGCTGCTCCCAGATGTCGCCGTGGTCTTCCTCACCTGCAGGAAAGTGCCGTCCCGGTAACCGGCCGAGTAAAATGATTCGCACCCGTTACCCGGTATTCAGAAAATGTAGGAACCGGAACACTAGACAGGAGGGTGAAGTGCAAAGAAATTCACTGGATATCCCGCTGGCAACGTCTGGAACAGCACAAAGCCGCCCGTTACTCATTTCAGCGGATGCCCAAATGGTAGCAACAGAGAAACACACAGGTGCCGAACGCAGCAGAAGACGCAGGGGTTAGCGGTATTTATTTTTGCAAGACCAGGAAATAACACATTGAGAGGTACCTCTCGTTTTTAAGTGTGTCCTTGGCACAACCTTACAATGACAACACATGGGTACACGTTATATTTACAGACATTTCATGGACAGTTAGGGACAATATACAGTATGTTGTGGGCGTATTTAACAGTTATAGAAAAGATTAAAATGCAAAATACTCTATATCTCAACGCAAGTCAGCCTTGCAGAGATCTAGCACAAACTGGCATGCAATGTGTGTTCCTGGCAGCGAAAGGGTTAATTTACAGGATACAGCACCCATTTTTGTTACTTCCGTGTCCATGACACCCCTTCCTCTTTTCCTTAGCGCTGAACTTCCTCCTAATGACTAAGGCATGTGACAATCTGCCCAGAGAATGGAATGATGTGATCCAAGCGCAGGCAACATCCTTTATACAAGTATAGCTTCAAACTGGTTTAACTTGTACCCCAATAGGGTCGATCAAAATGAAACCCAACATGCAACGATTAAAACATCTGGGATTGTGAGCGCAGAAACCAGGAGGCGGATTCATCACGGCGGTTTTGTGTACAAAACACCCCTCTGCTGGCAAGATAACAGGGGGGCGGAAAACACTGCTGCCAAATACGCTGCTTCTGCATCTCAGACAAAGATTGTCATATTTTAATGTAGATCTGCAATATGATCATTTTAACCCCTCCACTGCCAGCAAGGTCTCTTTAAGGGGAAAAAAAGTGGGGACTACAGAATAAAAAATATATTGCAGAAAAGGGTGTTTATTCCACACAACATAATTATTTTATTTAATGGTTACTACTGATGTGTTACAACAGGTAAAAGTCTTTGTACGCAATGGGGTCTTACTTGAGTAATCGATAGTAGGCGTATCTGAAGGTCTCTTGTAGCAGAACAGATACTGCAGCACCAAATATTAACAGTCCGTACTGAAGGGTAGAGTCGTTCTTGTTACCGAACTGAATGGACACAAACCAGATCAAGGAGGAGAGCAGGACAGACACCAACCAGAAGAATGAGCTGTATAAGAGACAGGCCCCAAGTTACTTCCAATGTTCATCTGTGTGCGCGTGCGCCAGTCTCACACATTTGCGCCCGTCTCACACATCTGCACGCGTGCGCCAGTCTCACACATCTGCACGCGTGCGCCAGTCTCACACATCTGCACGCGTGCGCCAGCCTCACACATCTGCACGCGTGCGCCAGCCTCACACATCTGCGCGCATGTGCCAGTCTCACACATCTGCACACGTGCGCCAGTCTCACATCTTACAACATTCTGTTTTACACAACTACAGTGTGTGGGAAACGTTTAGGATGCGGACAGTGCATAGAAATACTTAGAATTACTATATACTCTAGATCAGGCCTGCACAACTCCAGTCCTCGAGGGCCACAAACAGGCCAGGTTTTCAGGATATCCCTAAATCAGCACAGCTGACTCAATTAGTGGCTCAGTCATACTGAGCCACTAATTGAGCCAGCTGTGCTGAAGTAGGGATATCCTAAAAACCTGGCCTGTTTGCGGCCCTCATGGACTGGAGTTGTGCAGGCCTGCTCTAGATAGTGACTGATGGTCTGTAGGGATACTCTTCCCACTATACAGTGCTGCACATGATTATATTCTATTGACTGTTGATGTATAAAGTTACTCGGTCCCATTATAAAAGGTTAATATGCTAGAGGTGCAGCAATGCTTGTTATCACTATACAATGTAGTATTATTGTACATAGCACACTATAGATGTACAGATATACACAGTATATACAGGGTGATGTAGACGAAGTGATACTCAGCACCACTACAAAGGTCAGTGTGAATGTATACGTGAGGGTGCAGTGATAGACCTACTATAAAAGGGTCAGAATGGACATATACGTGGGAGAGGAGTACTACTCAATCCCACTAGAATGGTCGGCACGAGTATATACAGAGCTGCTGCTGCTGCTGCGGCGGTGCAGAGATACTCAGCGTCACTATGGCACTCACCCGGCCACCAGGATGATGACTCTCAGCGGGTCCCCAGCGATGGTGATGATGAAGAGGGACAAGGCCGGGCCGAAGGCGACGAACGTGCAGCCAAAGAACACCGCCGCCCCCATCTTACCGGAGGCCCCAGCGTGCCCCGCTTCCGCGTCCTCCCTACGGAAGCCCACACACCATCTCCGCGTACGTCACCACGTGCCGCGTAGCAGGCCGGGAGTTGTAGTCATCTGGTGAGAGCCACGTGGGATTCTTTGTTCTCCGGCAATGACAACAGAGAGGTGTGTGTGTCATTTATTAGGAGTGAGTCTCACTCAGAGCTGTTCACCTTTTCATTATTATTTTAGTATATTATTTTATTTATATACATTTTAGCAGTGCAGTGCAAACTGCTCTGGGCGTGTAGGGGTTAATAAAGCCCCCTTTACAGCCCACAAAGAAAAATGGTACTAAAATGTGCACACAATTATCTGGGATGTGATAATTACACCGGCTGCCCGGACACAATAATATTACGCACTTACCAGAACACCCTCCTACTGTCTCTGTACGTTCTTCCTACCAACACATTAGATTGTAAGCTCTTCGGAGTAGGGACTCCTTTTCCTAAATGTTCATTTTATGTCTGAAGCACTTCTTCCCTTTATGTGTTATTTGTATTATTTATATGATTGTCATGATAATTACTGCTGTGAAGCGCTATGTACATTAATGGCGCTATATAAATAAAGACATACATACATAAATAAATGATACTGGCAGGAATTGAACTCACAGTCTGATATGTTAAAGCCTAACACCTTAACCAATCAATATACTCAGTTGATAGTTTTGTATACAGTATTCACAGTAAAATATCAGTGAAGCTACAGCCTCATAGGGTTGCCAGGTGTCCAGTATTGAACCGGACTGTCCTGTATTTGGACACTGTCCAATAAAAAATCAGAGGGATTACTGGACATGTATGTATATACCGGTGTAGCCATGCATAATAATGACTGCATACATCTTCTCTGTTAGCAGTAAGTCCTGGTACACACAGGCCTGCCCACAGTAGTAATGGAGGTTTTCCCTCACCCCCAAGTGTGGTGCCCTGTGTAAGGATGGGAGTGGCTGTATGCTCTGAGTCCCTGGATAGTGACCTCAGAGATGCGCCTGCCCCCTGGAGTATAAAGGGCACAACACTGACAGTTAGTGTTGTTGTTCGAGGGAGAGAGTAACCTGACGATACCGTTATTGAAGGAACCCTTTTTGTGACCCTAGTGCAGTAACTAGCGGGAACACAGTGATAATTCCAGTGTGTCTACGCCACGCTGTGTCCAGGGACCTGGCACAGTGGTGATCTCCCTAGGAGAAAGGGAATCCCACTTCATGATTGGAGGGCGTACCTGGCAAAGGGACATCACGCAGAGATGTGCGGCTAGAGCTGGCAGCTGTATGGGGCAGTCTGCTACATCCCTGTATTCAATAAAGATGTCCTTGAGAAAAAGAACCCCACTGTGTGAGTGTGAGATTACTCAACAGTGGATGGCACCAAGAAGGAGTTCCTCACCAGGACCATCTCCCTGCGGAAGCACAGATCCTGATGAGGTGGAGGCGCTGCACATGATGTAAGTTGGACTCGCACCCACTACCTCAGCTACCTGTCCTGATTGACATCCCCTAATAACACCAAGCGGGAGACTCAAGAGTCCTGTTACTTGCAGGTGCACCACCACACACGCCTTGTAATGGGGGACTGGTTAGACTACACGGGCCAATATGAGATTGGGTGGGTCAGGCCAGAGGGAGCACCCGTTACAATTGGAGGCGCTGCTGAGATTCCTGTCAACAGGACAGGCTTTTGCTAGGCACACAGTAGGAATTAAGGAAAGTGTCTGCTGCCACTTTGTGCTTGAGGGACGGAGCCAGGGGTAGTCAGGGAGGTGCTGGAGATGCATGCCGCAAAGACGCCTTGGGATCCGTTAGGGGTTAGTGAGTCTGGAGCCGGGGGCTATTGCTGTTCTAGTCGCCTTGAGGTAGCGCTAGCGGGGGACGCCTGAAGGGGTAAACTGGTAACTGAGAGCAGGAATTCTGGAAGGGTCCGCACTAGGCTAGCCAAAAGTAGGTCGACGCCCAAAGTGCTGCATGGAAGAGCCAGAGTACTCTAGTCTCCATTCCAGATCACTTACCAAGGAGCACAGACTGGAGGAACGTGTTACGGTAGACACAGGAAGGGTGAGCCTAGCCTGAGGTAGTGCACACACGAGTCAGATCTACGTTAGGTACACAAGGTGGTGCACAAGGCATGTTTGTTGTACAGATGTGGTAGCTGCCCCGCAGAGCGGAGCTCCACGTACAGAGAATCGGTGTTCACCCAAAGAAACAGAGAGAGAACTGTCAGAATGGAGGATCTGTACAGAACAGAAGGTCCAGGATTGCAGGGAAGGAGAACCACAAGAATGGAGGATCTGCATAGAGCAGAAGGTCCAGGATTGCGGTCATGTGAAGAACAGACTACAGAAGAGACTTTTGTGAGTTTGTTATGGAATGGCGTGAAAGCCGTGGCTGCGCCGTGTTTGTCGTGTTTTTGTTCTCGGGATGATACCCCTGAGAATAATGAGCAGGACAGTGTGCTTCGATGGGAGGAACAAAATGGACTTTGTTATACACCAATTAACAGACAGCCAGACGTTGCCTTCAGTGAAAGAAAAGACAATGCTTACCAAGATGGCGGTTCCCGCGTCCCCGGGACACCGCGTGGGCATGCTGCAAAAGGTCTTGCAACTTTGCAGTCTGCTAGATGTTGGCCAGGATTGGCGCCAACGCGAAAACTCCACCCCGATGGGGAGTTTGGCGCGAAAGCTGGAGCCGCGCCCTCATGGACTATGACTCACTCCGCACCTGTGCTGGGTCTGCCTACAAGTCTACGAGACATCCCCCTAGTTTCAACCAGGGGGAGTGGTTTGCGGTCTCACCGGATGTCGCCAGAGGAAAAGGGAGGAAGGGTGACTATATCAGCCCATGCCTTTCAGTTGCGAAGAGCCATTGATCAGTACCGACCTCTGAGCAGAGTACCTCCGCTGATAAAAATGGCTGAAGCTGTTGATAAAGTGGACCAAGGGCCTGTGATTTCCACGCACCCTTATTCGGCTCCAGGAGGCTTCCTGGTGATCCGGGTGAAGGGTGTAGAGACTGTGGCGTGTCTGTGCCTGCAGTGCAGACTGCCGGGCGGAGCCGTGGGCAGCGAAGCCCGATGCCCCACTGTGGACTGCAGTACATGTGGCCCATGACCACATTCGTACCTGTACAATCTACGGGGATGACCGGAAATGTACCGGTGGCGATAGAAGAACAGCCGGGAGCTCTCTGGAACAAGAGTGCCAGTCCCGCAGAGTCGGAGCCAACATTGGTGCTTCCGATAGAGAAACTCAGCCATCGGAGAGGTGATCACCGAGGAGCCCATCGCCGGTCTCCTACTGGGATGCCTCGGCCGAACTGCAAACTGGAATCCTCGGATGAGGAGTGTGCAAGGCTGGCGAGTAAGACAGTCATCAGACGAGACTGTCATACCATTGGTACGCCATGGAGGGATGAAATTCCTCGTGGTATGGAGACGCGGAGTCGAGTGTCCCCTGTACCGCGACCACCCGATCGCCGGAGTCCCACTGCCGTGGTGACTAGTGGATCGTACGGAGGCCGATCTACCCCGACCCTGCACGGGACTAAGACACCGTGTCTGTCGCAGACCCAGGGAGTGGAAGATCCGGAGGAGCGAGTCCAGAGCCAGACTGGATCGCGTAGCAGAATGGCGTTGGAGGAGATCCTTGTGGAGGAAGAGATTCCGCTTGGGAATCCACCGCAAGATGGCGTCGCAGCACGTGCGTGTGCGGAAGTGGTGCCGGAGGACCAGGGAGGTCCCGAGTGGGAGATGGTGCCGCCTCTGCGATCGAGCAGCGGGAAGCGATCCCCTATTATCCAAGGGAATGGGCGGTTGAACGGAAAGCCCAGGAGTCCCAAGGTTGAAGACAAAGATGGACTTTGTGGCGATGCTAAGGCAGGTACCGCTGGGGAGCAGGTCGAAACCCTGTCCGTGCCTACTGGTCGGTCCCGTCCCCAAACCCCGTCCACACCCAAGGTTAGTCCTAAGGCCCTAGCTAAAGCCCCTGTACCCGTCCCTATCCTATTTGGATCTAGTTCCAGTTTAGGGTTGTCCGGGGAGTCACGGGGTCCTTTTGATGATCGAACTGGGAGCCTGGACTTGGGTACGTCGGATGATGGGTCGGAGGGAGGAGGGAGCATGTCCCGACAAGTGTCGGTGTTCAGTGATTGTCCTAGCGGGATGAGTATCACTGTTAGGAATACCTATCATCGCAAGGGAATTAATATCCGATCTGAGGGTACATCTGGAGTGTCTTCTGGTGGGCCTGATGAGGAGTCCCTAGAAGAAAATGTAGATTCTAGCTCCGAGGAACGGAAGGAGACTAGGTGGTGGGCCCCCTTGTACGAGGGGTATGTCTCGTGGTTTGACCGCACCCGCTTTATTTTAGAGAGGGAGGGGGTGGTTGATCACTGGTGGGCTGCCGGGGATTTTGATGATGAATCCTACCTTAGGGCTCTAAGGGTACGATGGGACCGTATACAGGCAGGCCTAATTATCCCTAAGGGGTCCGCAGGGTTAGATGATCCGGTGGAGACACATGAGCCCCTATCATGGGTGTTGCCCGGGACGGCTGGTCGAACCAGTTTAACTAGGGCTTGCAGAGCTGAGCGAGCTATCATTGCCAAGTACAGGAAGTCCCATGGGCTTGATTACCCCTATGTCCCTGAACCTCTAATGACAGAGATAGAGGAGAATAGGGAGAGATGGCTCAAGACTGATATTCAGTACTATATCATTGAGAGAGGGGGAGCCATAAAAGGGATACAGGCCGAGCAGAGGGTAGCTCAACTGATGCGGGTCTGGAAGATAGGGCGCAGTGTATATAAGCACAAGGTGATGTACTGTAATGAGAGAGGAGTACCACGGGAATACAGCGTGACTGTGCATGATGCCGCGGGGCGAGAGGTGAAGAAGCCAGATCCTCGGCATTACTATTGAGTGTCCAATAGAGTGGTCTGTTGTTTCTTTTGCGCTCCCTGCTGGTCAGTGAGTGTACTGAGCGTTCATTATTATGTTCATGTAATGATGTTTGCTGTGTTATTTGTGTGTTCTTTTGCAGTGTTTCCTGGCGCAAGGTACACCAAATTTAGGTCCCAGCCGGGACGGTGGGTATTCACCAGGGGGAGTATGTAGCCATGCATAATAATGACTGCATACATCTTCTCTGTTAGCAGTAAGTCCTGGTACACACAGGCCTGCCCACAGTAGTAATGGAGGTTTTCCCTCACCCCCAAGTGTGGTGCCCTGTGTAAGGATGGGAGTGGCTGTATGCTCTGAGTCCCTGGATAGTGACCTCAGAGATGCGCCTGCCCCCTGGAGTATAAAGGGCACAACACTGACAGTTAGTGTTGTTGTTCGAGGGAGAGAGTAACCTGACGATACCGTTATTGAAGGAACCCTTTTTGTGACCCTAGTGCAGTAACTAGCGGGAACACAGTGATAATTCCAGTGTGTCTACGCCACGCTGTGTCCAGGGACCTGGCACAGTGGTGATCTCCCTAGGAGAAAGGGAATCCCACTTCATGATTGGAGGGCGTACCTGGCAAAGGGACATCACGCAGAGATGTGCGGCTAGAGCTGGCAGCTGTATGGGGCAGTCTGCTACATCCCTGTATTCAATAAAGATGTCCTTGAGAAAAAGAACCCCACTGTGTGAGTGTGAGATTACTCAACAGTGGATGGCACCAAGAAGGAGTTCCTCACCAGGACCATCTCCCTGCGGAAGCACAGATCCTGATGAGGTGGAGGCGCTGCACATGATGTAAGTTGGACTCGCACCCACTACCTCAGCTACCTGTCCTGATTGACATCCCCTAATAACACCAAGCGGGAGACTCAAGAGTCCTGTTACTTGCAGGTGCACCACCACACACGCCTTGTAATGGGGGACTGGTTAGACTACACGGGCCAATATGAGATTGGGTGGGTCAGGCCAGAGGGAGCACCCGTTACACCGGTATAACCTCTCTGGGCGTGTATGTGTATACCGGTATTACCTCTCCGGTAGTTCTCAGGGCGGTCGTCGAAGCAGATGAGCCCTGCTTGTACCAGGTCGCGCCGGATCATGTACTTGGCTATGTCTGTCAGACCTGAGGCATCGGCGTGTTTGTCCTGTTCTGAGGTAGTTGCTGGGAGGGTCCGTGCGGTAGCCTCTTCCTTGGCGTAGACGCGTGATGACTGCTGGTCGGTATGAGGGGCTGTGTTCTCCCGTGTGGGTGTGCCTGGATGGCGAGCCCGTTGTGGTGCATCCGTGTGCGCGCTGGCGTGTGGATCACTGTTGCGGCTGTGGCTATCCCAGGCAGCATGTGCCATTGATGGAGCAGCGTCTTCTCCTCGTGGTCCTAGCGAGTCTTCGGTGTCTGTGGTGTCACTCCCTCCGTGTTGAGATGGAGCGCTGGTGTTTACACTGAAGAGGCTCCTTACGTAGTCTTCAGTGCGTCGGGCTGGATCCTCTGAGGCTATCCGTCTGTACGGTTGCTCCCCGCCGTCCTGTCTCGCGGCTGCTTCTAGGACTTCAGCTTGGGCTATGGCGGCGGCTTCCTTCTCTTGATTTAGGGCCTCTAGATCCGCGTCCAATTCGGCCTTTCTACGCGCGGCGGCATTCCGCTCTTCCTCTTCCATGCGCGCTCTTTCTGCCCGCACGGTTGCCTCTCTCCGACCATATTCGGCCCTGGCACGTGCGGCCTCTGCGGAGGCTCGCGCCTTGGTAGCGCTTGCGATAGCGCTGGACGCGTTAGTTCGCGCTGATCTGGCTGACCTTGAAGAATGCCTGGATATGCTTGAGCGCTGCAATGCGGTTTCCAGCAAAAGGTCTTTCCTCTTACCCTCGGCTTCCGTGATAGAGGTTCGCACGCGGCTGTCACGTGTCAAGTCAATGTTATGCTGTAAGTCCCTTTCTTGCAGGCTTTTGCCGGTGTTAGCTCTGGCCAGGTAAGTGACGTATGCCTCTGACAGCCCTTGGTAGCGTGCGTGATCTATCTTTAATTGAGTTATTGCCTGCTCGAGCTGTTGTACAGAATTGCCAGCGCCGGCGACATTGCATATCCCAAGTGTGGTAGTGTTCCAGGCCAACTCTAATTTAGCGCGGTGCGCTTCAATGTCAGTCTCGTATTTTTTGCGGGCCCTTTGTGTCAGTGTGACTGTCCGTTTGGGCCTTGCGCCTGCCTGCGCCTGTTGCGGTTGCGCGGCGTTCTCTGTGTCTGAGTGATCGCTTTCCTGAGTGATGTCTGGTGAGGCTCTGAGTTCTGCCATGCTGTAGGTGTGTGTAGGCCTTTTGCCAGTGCGTGTGGCGTGCGGTCTTTTACCTTGTCAGCGATGGGCGTCTGTCTCAGATGATGCCGAGCGGTGTCCTGCAGCGTGCAGCGTAGGGGTAGCTGTACTCACAGGTGTCCGGTGGCTCTGACCTGTGCCCTGGCGGGTGTCCGGTGGCGTGGCCCTTGATGGCGCTGGCCGTGGGGACGTGCACAGGGGTAGGTGAGATGGTGGCTCCTCACTGTGGGGCTGTGCAGGGGGTGAACTCAGACAGAGAAAAAGGCAGTTAGGTTTTGTGTAAGAAGCACTGTTTGTTGCAAGGCTGCTGTGCAGTGTAGGCTGCTGCTTGTCTGTTAAGGCTGCAGGCTGTGTGCAGTTTGAGCTACTTGGTGCTTCATTCGTCTGCAGAGACTGCTCTGTTTATCATGGAGTCTGGAGTAGCAGCTCCTGTAAGTGTCTGTAAGGCACACGATATCTTTTCACTATTCTGGAAGCCAGAGGGTCACGTGTAGGATGACTTAGCTCAGATAGTGTCAACTCGCCCTCTTTTCCAAGCACGACAAGGTCTGTTTCTTTTCTTACTTTATTTTGGAGAAAGCAGGGAAAAACAGTCTCTTGTGTAGAGGTGTAGGTCTAAATATCTCTGTGTGTGCTTAGTAGTAAAGGGAGGTAAAAAGATAATCTTGCAGTACCATTACAGGGGTTACAGCAAGGTACTCACGAGTCCAGAGGAATGGTGGAAAGGAAATGGCAATGTATGCTGGGTAGTAAGATAGTCTGGGGACAGACCATCTGTGGGCAGAGCAGAGGGGGAGAAAGCAGACTAGCCCATTTGAGAGGCTGGGGCTGCTATGGCAACTCACAGGAGTGTCTGGGGAGCTACAACATGTAGCAATAATGTTGCATCTCTAATACAGCAAGCTGCTGGGAGAGGGGAAATGGCACTGTATTTATCACACAAGTACTGTGTTTGTGTGCAGAACCAAACACATACAGCTGGCACTAATAAGCTGGCAAGCAGGGCTGCGAGGAAAGGGGGGGGGTGAAACAGAAGTGCAGACAGGGGTATACCTGTTCCATGACACTGGTCCACTCGAACACACAGTTCCCGCGCTGCGAGCTCATCCTTTAGGGATTCAGACAGACCTTGCCAAAACGCTGAAGATAGTGCTTCGTTATTCCATCCCGTCTCAGCAGCAAGTGTGCGGAACTCCACAGCATACCGGGCGACGGGTCGATCTCCCTGGGTTATGTGATGAAGAGAAGATGCTGCCGTTAATTGCCGTGCAGGAGTATCGAAGACTCTTCGGAATTCCTCGACGAAGAGATCTATGTCCTGTGTGAGAGGGCCTTGTTGTTCCCAGATGGGAGAAGCCCATGCCAGCGCCTCGTCGATGAGAAGAGCCATGATATAGCCGACCCTGAAGACAGAAGAGACAAAACGAGAGGGCGAGAGTCGAAATTGGATGAGGCATTGGTTAAGGAAGCCCCTACATCCTTGGGGATCCCCGGCATAGTGTTTGGGAGCCGGAATACGAGGTTCCAAAGCAAACGGAGGTGCTGGAAAGGCGGATGCGGAAGCTGTGGAAGACACGGGTGAAGGTTGCTGACTGAGAGCTCGGACTTGAACAGTAAGCGAATGAAGGCTTTGCTGTAACGTATCCATTCGCCTATCAGCTTGTTCCAAATAAGTCTCTAGCCTGGTGAAGAGATTAGTATGGGCATTTATAGTGCGCTCCACCTCAGCGGGGTCCATGTTTGTAGGGCTGAGCATAATGTCAGGGCGTGCTCACCACAAACGAGACGGGACCGCGGTGCTGAGGTGGGATAGGATATAACGCCACCCACAGCCACGAGGGCACGTCTTGAGAGTAGAATGGTCTTGGAGTCCGGATCGGGGCAGGAGAGGTACGGATGGTAGAGGGTGCTGTATGCAAAGTCCGGGGTTAGAGATAAGGACGTAATCGTTTACCGTTTGCCAGGATCGGGATTCCAGAGGTGCGGAGAGTCGTGTTTCTGTATGCCGAGTTCGGGATGCCAGAGGTGCGGGTAGACGTAGCGGAAGCCGGTTCGGTACACGAGGAGGACTGCAAAAACAAAACAGGACTAGGGAGGCAGAGAGTGATGAGAACAACTGGTTCTATGCTCAGCCAACGAGTCAGTGACACTGTTAGGTATATATAGGAGAGCGGGTCCAATGGCAGCGCAGCAAGGTGGGGGTGTGTGGAAGGGCCAGGCTACGGCAGGGATAGGTCCAGCATGAGTCCCAGGGGAGGAGCCATAAAGCCCAGTAGTCAGACTGCATTTGATTGCAGCAATGGTTTGAGGTGCTGTGCCTTTAAGGGGTTGGTACGGCTCTGTGTGGCCGCGCCTCTGTGTAGCTGTGCTTGCGGCCGCGTGACCGAGCGTAGCCGCCGGACCGAGAGTAGAAGGAGAGTTTTGGCGTGCGCGCGCGCGCCCACGTGGAGTAGTGATCGGCGTTCCGGAGAGAGGCTGCCTGCGTGCCGCGGGAGGACCCGTCGGAGCTGCCGGTAAGTGAGGAGCACGCCGAGGGCGGCGTGACTCCCAGACCCTTACAGTACCCCCTCCTTCAGGGGCGACCTCTGGGCGTCCATGAGATGGCTTGGAGGGATTCTTACGATGGAAAGCCTGGATGAGTCGAGGTGCGTGGAGATCCCGGTGGGGAATCCAGGAATGTTCCTCTGGTCCAAACCCCCTCCAGTGGACCAGGTATTGTACTCCACCTCTGGAAATCCTAGAATCCAGGATAGCCTGAACCTCGTACTCCTGTTGACCTTGGATCCGAAGAGGAAGTGGGGGAGACGTGGTCTTAGAAAAGCGAGGACTCTGGAATGCTGGTTTAAGACCCTTACAGCGGCACCAAGTTAATTATTTATAGAATATACACCATCTTCTTATCCGTCTTGCATAAAAGAAGGGGCTTTCGTAACTGCAATGTGGTTTGTTTATATATATATATATATTTATATATTTATCAGTCTTACAGACTATTATAGTTCTAAAACCTCATTAAATAATAATATTAAAACCCACCCATGTACTTTGCTTTGATGCTGCCCTTATTATATTATAAAGTAACATGGGAAGTGGTTGTGTGGGGCTGCAGGGGGAGTTGAAAAGATTTCATTTTACACCTATAATGATGATATCGGATCAGTGTGTGTTTCCCCCCCCCCCATTATTTTCTGTACAATTAAGTATTAAATCACCAGATCTGAGCCTGCATGAACTTTTCTTCTGTTTAAGAAATTTGATTCAAATTTTGGGGATCAAATCTCAACCAATACATACACTGGATTATTCAGACTAGCAGATGCATAGCCACCATACACCAGAATTCTTGTATAATACGACAGGCATAACATTATAGGGGTCCACGTTGACATGGATTTGAAGCAAAAGGTGACACTGTGCTCATTTGCATGTCATTTCCCAGAATCCCTGGCTACAGTGGAAGCACTAAGAGATAATGGGGAATTGCAGGGTTGCAGATAATAATAATAGCATGTTCTTGTATAGCGCTGCTAGTTTTACATGGTGCTTTACAGAGACATTTTGCAGTAACAGGTCCCTGCCCCGCAGAGCTTACAATCTATGTTTTTGGTGCCTGAGGCACAGGGAGAGAAAGTGACTTGCCCAAGGTCACAAGGAGCCGACACCGGGAATTGAACCAGGCTCCCCTGCTTCAAACTCAGTCAGTGTCTTTACTCTCTGCGCCGCTCCTTCTCCCTCTCAGGCATGCGAATGTGCTCACACGTGGTATTTTTATTTACTATTCACCATATTGGTGAACTCTCACGATTATGTGCTAGACATCCTCATAGTTTTTCCTACCCAAAATGTCCTCAATTCAATGCGTCACCGAAGATTAAGGAGCAACCCAAAACGACGCATTTTTTGCACAATGTTTATTATTTTTTCTATAGCATTGAAGCAGGGATTCTCCGGAGCTGAACCCCATTAATTTCATCTCCGGAAACCCTGTACTTCCAGAGATACTTACCTCCGAAGTAGGTGCAGGTAACCGTTCCGGCCGAGCGAGCCAGGCTTTCAAGTTTAAAGCTCCCGTGTCACATGGGCCATTAGGAAGCCACACTGATGACATCACAGCTTCCTATTGGCCCGCAGGGCTCGAGATCTTCAATCCTCTGACGTATTGGAAACCCTGGTACCTGAGTAGAGATCCTACCAGCACCTACTTTGGAGGTAAATATCTCTGGAAGCAGGGGGCTCCCGGAGATGAAATTAACGGGGTTCAGCTCCGGAGGGCCCCGGCTTCAACTTTGGGCCTCATGCAGAGAGCAGCGCAAAAAGTGAAAGCGGCATTAATTGGCGGATTCTGCCTTCAGAAAGGCAGAAACCTGCAAGTTTAAAAAAAAGCGCCATTTTTTTTTCCCCTTCAAATTCGCCGCGCGCCTGGAGAGTTTAAATTCTCTCCAGTTTTTTTCTCTGCCGTATGCAGAGAGCCGCGATCGCCATCTAGTGGCTGTTCGCGGCAAAAAATGGCGCGATTTTCAACATTTTCCCTCTCCACCAAGCAGCTGGCGCTCCGCGGCGGGTGGAGAGGGGAAAAAAAAAAACGCGATTTTTTCCCCAGTAGTTTCAACAGCGCTAATAGCGCTGGTTGAAACTCTCCATATGCAGAAAGGCAGTTTTCTGCCCTTTCTGCATATGGACATAAAAACTCTCCAAAAAAGGTAAAATTTTTCCCCCTCTCCAATTCTGCATAGCGCTGCTCTCTGCATGAGGCCCTTTATATCTAAAAATAAATAAATGTGCACACAAAAAAAGGGTGTGTGTGCCGAGCATGCGCATTTTAAGTGAAACTTCTTTGTCTTTTGTCACTGTTTTGTCACAGAAATTGTATTTGTGAAAACAAAACACAATTTCAGTGACAAAACCCTGTATTTTACTAGCAGATCTTCCAGAAAAGTGTTCAGATGTTGGTCAATGTAATATACACACTGACACTCAAATATACATTGATAGGGTTGCCCGACCCCAGCTCAATTCAGATAAGTTAGTTACAGAGGCCTCGCGCTGAAGAGTGTGGGGCCTCTGTATCCGCTGCGCCCCCCCCCCAAAAAAAATCACGCGCCCACCAGTTTGCGCACCCCTGCTCTATACGACTATTCCTTGCACCACCTAAAGATACGTAATAAGGCTTTGTGATTACAGAAATATTATTGTGAGGAACCCGAGCGGGACTTTATAAGTTATTGTGCTAAATCAATGTTGATTTGACCTGTTTCTCAGGACGCATCTGATGCGTTTATTGATGACACCCCCACATCTCAAACCGCTGTTGTGGCCACAGGGCGGCGCTCTTGCTCCATTTAAGACAATCATACGCAGTCTTAAAAAAACACTTGCAGTGCGAGATTTGCGAATTATTCGCAGACATTTGACTTCGCCGCGAATATGGTGTTTATTCAGACGCGAATATTCGCGGCTCAATCTCCAAACGGCCACATTCACATCTTTAAAAATAAATAAATACTAATTTGCGCGCTAAGTATTTAAGCGTGGCGCCACCGCGAATCTGGGCACGTCGGCATTAGGGGACTTGTGTGTGGACACGGACAATCAAATCAAATATCGAATATTCGCCGATCGATTGTTATGGCATTCAAAAAAAAAAGGGGGGGGGTGGGTGAAGGCAAAACGGCAGCTGTTTAGGTACATTCGCCTGGGGTTTTCCTGCCAAATTAGAGAGAGAATATTCGACCGCAAATCGCTGCAAAAAACTCACAGATCGAACTTTGACACCTTCGCACATCTCTAGTTGTAGTGTTTGGTTTGAGAGGGTCTCGGCTGCAAAACAGGGGTTGAGGAATTACATAAGATTTATCAATAGAACCAGGGTGCGCAATCTTTTTACCCTGAGCCCCCCTGTCGGCTCTCCCCCCTTCCTCGCGCCCCCCCCCCCCCACCCCTCCTTACTTTGGCTCCGGCGTTCTGACGTCACACCGCCATGGCAGCGCAGCGCCACGTGACCCGCCATGAAAAACGCGTCACCAGAAGCCGTCTGAGCCAAGGTAAGTGAAGTTTACAGAGGCCTTCACCGATCCCCCGGCATTTAATTTAAATGCCTTCGGGAAGCGCACATGGCCTCTGTAAACCCTGCACCCCCCGCAGAGAATCTCACGTCCGCCTGAGGGGAGCACCCCCCAGTTTGCACACCCCTGCAATAGAGCCTCGCCCTGGCTTTAAATGAGCTTCCCATTCAATGGGTCTGCTGGTTTTCCCACCTTCTCGCAGCTGGAAGTCTTTGAGCTGTAACTCCATTGGACTGATAACGGTTTTGGACTTCGACCCAGATTCACAAAAGGATGTTGGCCTAAGCTTTAGCACGACTTTACTCCCATTCATATCCCTGTGAGTAAAGGCGCGGTAACGCTTACCACCGTTTAGGGGACCTGGGCCTCAGTGTTTCTGTCTGAAATATTACAATTTGTCTGTCGTTCCAGGGTTTTGCATTCGCTTGTCACTAAGGTTTGAGAAATGACGAGTGACACTTTTGGAGAGATTTATCTACACAATAAAAAAAATGTCTCAGGCGTGAATGATGGTCTCCTGGTTCTGCTGCAGCGTTACACCTCCCATCTGGAAGATGCAGCACATATTCAAGGTAAGGAAGAAGCTGGCACACACAGCCCCTGTACGCTCCGAACCCAAACCCATCACATCATATATATTGCTGTAAGAATAGAGTAGGTGCAGAAATCGATACAATGCTATGATCTGATGCAACGCTATGTTATTTGAATTCATTGGCATTAATTCATGTGCCGTGTAACAAACACCTCATCATAAACTGGTGCACACAGGGCAAAGTTCACTGGAATTTCAGGTCCCTCTGGCAGTAGAGGGGTTAAAAGAAAGTAGTGGCCAGATACCCAAATTCAAAAAGAAATTCTAAATGTTTTAAACATCGGGCCAAAATGGTGTTTTTGGAAAGGTTGTTAAAGAATATTTGTGCTCTAAAAGCAGAAAAAGCAGGTGCCTTTCTAACACAAATCCCTTCTTCAACTTGGGGAATGCCTCGTTCTCCTGGGGCCGGATCCCCAAAAGTCTGGTAAATCCGGGCTCATAACGTGACCTAGAAGAAGAATGGCTGTTCTGTTCTCCTAGTTAACATGGTGTCCTCAAAGCTAATTATATTGGGAAACCACGGCCATATTACAGCTTATTAACACGAGCATCAGGCTATGAGGCATAACTTTGGGAACCAAGGGGAGTGCAAAATCACAACCCGAAAAAAAAAAGAGGCAATCTAGCGTAATACGTTGCCCAAAAGGGTCAGTGTGTGCAGACCCCTATCTGCCGGAGATGCATCAAAACTAGGACTCAAGTCAGGTTCTCGTTCAGCTGCTGTAAGGAATCGGGGGACACGTCCTTTGCGGCGTGTTCCCTCCTTACCTGCTGCTGCCGCCGCTGTTCCTGCCCATGCGCGCTCCCCCGCGCTCTCATTTCAGAGCGCGCGCACCCGCAGCTCTTCTAGCTGCCGCAGAGAACCTGGTCTCGCCTCCCGTACGCGTCTCTTCCACGCAGCGCGCACACGCAATGACGTGTGACGATCCCCAGCTGCGTGGCAAGTCTCTCCTCCCTGCCTTGTTGCCTGCAGCCTATCCCTGCTCCGCTGGGGCCGCGCCTCCGCTCCGGCCCCTGTCCCCAATGGCCTGTCCTGCCTTTAAATACTTCCTGCTTCCTCCCATGCTTTGCTCAGCATAATCCTATTTAGCCTTGTGAAGCTCACTTCGTTTGTGCAGTGCTCTCTCCTTTGCAGTTAACCTCCTGTGTACCGACTCGGCTTGTTTGTGAACCCTCTGGATTTTGGACTTTGGCATACCCTCGACTACGGCGATCTCCCCTACCCTTGAACACGGCATAAGGACTCGGACTTCGCTGCTCTCTCCAATCCCAGACCACAGCTTACGGACCCTACTATCCTGTCTTCTCCAATCCCAGAACTCGGCAAGTATACCGCATCTCCTACACTCTCCAACCCAGACCCGGCAACGCTAAACTATCCGCCTTCCAGGCACGCCGCCACTGCTGCGGGTGTGTGGTGTAATACCTTCCCACCTCAGTGCCGGGGTCTTGTCTTGTTTGTGGGCAGCGCGAGTGTTACAGCTGCAAAATCCAAGGAACAGAGAAACCAAACAGTGCAGAGGGTCTAAAAAAACCCATGTATTTAAACAGTAAAGAACTTCCATGTGTGCGCTCGCACACTGCCATGTGTGCGCGCGTGTAGTAACACTAGCAGGGATCTCACGGAGCAGACCCGGACCGCGATCTCGCCGATGCCGTGTCTGGTGTCTCACGTGGCCTCTCTATGTCACTTCCGCTAGTAGCGCAGCTGGGGATCGCCTTCTCAACTCCGCCCCTGGACAACGCGTTTCGCTGATGACCGCTTCTTCAGAAGATATTCTGTAGTGGGAAGCACTGTGGAAATGATTCTTCGTGGATTTTTTTAGCTGTATTAAGTGATATCTTTCACATTGTCTTACACACACTCATTTTGTGTCACTATTATTTGTAGTATCACTATTCACTCGTGTCTTTTTACTTAGTATTTGTAGTCACACTAAGGCTGCCCTTATAGTGCCGGTGACAGCGACGCGATGTCGCGTCAAAACAAATGCATTGCCACTGTCGCATGCGCTTATAGTAAGCGCGACGGATAATATACGCCCTATATAAGGCCTGGACGCCTCATTTAATAGGAAGAAGACGACGAGACAACATCCATTGGGACTTACCATGGGGTTGGATTGACAGATGAAGACAGAAGATAGAACATTAAAGATAAGAAAGAAATAATGACAGATGAAGATAGAAGAAGGTGATAGAAGATAAAAGAAGAATTGTGTTACCTGTTCCGGATCTTCAAGGTGGATGGTGTTGGATTGACTTCGAGGACGTCGCGGTACGAGAGCTTCCTGAAACGCCGGGATTCGGAGGGTCAACGCTTCTAAAGCTAGGAAAAATATTGAATGTATGTAATTTTATTTTTACAGGTTTTTTTATTGTATTTTTTTATTTTTATGTTTTTCATTGCCCAATGACTGATGATGTATTAATATGTGCCCGTTTAGGTACAGATAACTACAGTGACAGCCAATGCATTTTTTGGCAAATGCTTTTTTTCTATTGATTGTTGTTTTTTCTTTTTCTGTTTAATGGTTGGATTAAATTGTTTGTAATTTTGATGGCTTGTATTTATTTCATTTTCCGATTGTTTAACGTTTTTAATTATTTATTTTGTTGGCGACTGGTTTTAATTGATGTGCTTTTTATTAATTAATTGATTTGTTGGCTAGTGGTTTAAATTTATTGTTTTGTTGGTTAGTGCTTTTATTTATTTAATTGGTTGGCTAGTGCTTTTATTTATTTAATTGGGTGTTTAGGTGCTTGTGTATATCTTTTATTATTGTGCATTTTTGGCCTTCATGCTTTTTTATTAGGATTACCATTGACTGTGAGAGGGGTGTGAAGTAAACAGCACTAAGATCTCAGCAGCCATTTTGGTAGACTATTCTTGCCAGCTATTTTGTCTTGTTTGCTATAAGTCATTAATTTTGTTATAGGCTGTGTCGGTCTTCCACGTTGTAATGTGCTGATTTCTGTGTGAACGTGAGAAGCAGGGATGTTGTTGTGCTCTCAGCAGATTCTTTGTATCTTTAAAATGTAACCAGCTGCAAACGATGGGAGTTAGGAGTATGTGGGAGTGATAGGAGTTAGAAGAAAGTCCAGACAAGAATGAGACCTTGGTAGAATTAGCCAGAGTCTGAGATAACAGTTTCTCACATTGTAACCCTGAAAGAAAGTATCAATAATGATGTAGAGGAAAGGTTACTGAAGCTGGTATAATGATTTTTGCTGACTTACATATATTCAATTTGTTTCTTTATTATACAATTACGTTATTTTTATGACACACAAGCCACCTCATAAAGGGGCGTATGCTTTAGTTTTTAGGGTATAAATGTATCATATACCATATTTCCAGTTAGATAGCTTTTGTTTAGAAGCTGTCTCCTGTGTGCACCTGAATGGTTAATAAACTCATTTGGTAACTGAATGTTTGTTTTAACATTTTTACAGCTTTCACAACTGCTATGGTAGCTTATCATGCCCATATTATATGGGTATGATGTACCACTATGCCAATCAATGGGTACAGGGTGGGTATAGTGGGCCCGGGGTGGGTGGTTAGGGTGGGTAGCGGGGGAGGGTGGGTCAACCCCTTAATTACTATAGCAGTTATTAACCGCTATGGTGATTAAGGGGTTAGGGGCCATTAAATTGTAGTTTTTCATGTATTCTTGCTGGCAACGGAGGACATGGCCCTGCAGAATGCGGACGAGGATGCCCTTCATGATGGCAAGGGTAAGTAGAAAGGTTTATTTACTTTATTTATGCTGGCTGGCTAATGTTTTATTTAATAATGAGCAAATTAGCTATGATCCATATCTGGATAATGGTTATTTTGCCCATTACAGTACTGTATGTGTTGGGGGCGGGGTGATATTTATTTAAATGTATTGAAAAAAAAATGTACGACACAGGATTGATACTGCAGGCCAGTGGGGACTACTCGAGGGTACCCAGACACATGCGGAACCAGCTGAGGACCCCCGCGGGACAACCCGAGGGCCCAAAGACAAACGCGGGGACTACCCGAGGATCCCAAGACACCCGCAGGGACCACCTGAGGACCCCTGGACACCCGCAGGATCCGCCGAGGGCCCATAGACACCCGTGGGGACCACCTGAGGATCCCCTGCGTCCTCTGGTATCAATCATGTGGGGGTGGAGGTCGTTATTAGTGTTTATTGTGGGTAGCGGGGGTGGGCGAAGTGAGGAATTTGGCCCTTGGTGGGGAGCGGGAGGAGTTAACCCCTTAATTGCCTTAGCTGTTAGCCGCTAAGGTAATGAAGTTGCCTGTAAATGCATTTTTATTGCATGGGATTCATGCCGGGGGTCTCCGGTGATGATATTAATGGGTATCAGCTCCGGAGACCCCTGGCATCAATCGGTTGCAGAAAAAAAGCATTTTTTTTTTTCTAAGTCTCATCTTGCCACCTGTCAGCAGGTTCTCACCACCTTCACGCCAACTTTTCCTGATGTGAGGATTTTGGGAGAAACTTGCCATTCTAGAGCCTCGATAAGCTAATCGCAGCTACTAGAATTGCACGAGTTTCAGATCCTGCCGATAAGTGGCTTATCTTCTCTCACTCAGCAATTTTTTTTTTTTTTTTTTTTTTTGAAGGCTCAAAATTTTGGCGATTCAATCTTTTATCGCCCACTTATCGACACTTACAGAATCGCAGCAGGCATTTTGGCTGATAAGTGCTCGATAAGTGGCTTATGAACGTTTATAGCATGGGCCCCTTAGTGTTTTAATAAGATAGTTTATATTTGTGTTACTGTAAAAATGTATATATGCCCTGATCACCTGTGAGATAAATAGAGACAAATTCATTTGAATCGGACAGCCCTGTACACATTACGTCTTTTATTTTAGCATAAGGCTGCGTTATCGCATTCCTGGCGTTACTCCTATCCAGAACCAGAAATTGGGGTTTTGCTGAAGTGGATAGAGGACAGGAAAAGCGCGCTGGGAAATAACGCTATGTTAGTTAAATCACGCCTCACGCGCTGCGTTACAGCCACCCAGACACCGCCAAAACCCTTATTTCTGTGTCCGGATGAGAGTAACGCCAAGTTTAGGTATTGTGATACCAGCACTGGCATCTAGGTGCTGGAAAGAGTTAATCCTCCCTGGGGTTGTCAAGAACACCTGAAATCTAATTAATCAGCCTGGGCTGATCTCCTGAAAAACAAGGAAGTGTTTGGTCACAGGCTGAGCCTGACCCAGAAAGCCAGAGAGGCAGTGAGAGAGACTGACCGGTTTTCCCTCAGAGAAGGAGGGAGGCAGAAGGGGCTCCCCAGCTTCCAGAGGCTGGTTAAAGAAGTTGGCAGATTGTGAGAGAAGCTGCTGAGACAGCCGTGCTGAAGCAGTGTAAAGAAGCTGAGAGTGAGAGACATTGCTGAAAGAGCCATGCTGAAGCAGGGACAGCGCCAGATGGACTAAGATAAGCAAAACCCTTTCTATTGCTACAATATGACAAGACTATGCTGTTTCTTTATTGCCTATGCCAGGGCATGTTTTGGGGTGGGAACTGGCTTAGCTGGCTGCCCGGTAGACAGGGCTGAAGAAGTGAGTTAGATCTCTGACCGGGATAGGTTTTTATTTATGCTTTTTATTTAGTTTGGTTTTCTTAAAGGGACAGTGGACCTGCGAATATGTTACTTAAACCTCTATAAATAAACCCCACGTAAATAGAAGTACTGTGTTTCCGGCCTTATTTGGGATCAAAAGGGACCTCAAAGTGATGTGGTTGTCACAGTATAACTTAAATAACGTAATCTTAAGTCCCTGTGTTAACCTTAACAAATGTTAGCGGACATGCGGATATGATAACGTATCATTTCCATGTCGTTATCACTAATAGTGGTGCTTTTTACGGGAGAGTACATGGTTTCATATTGTTTTTGTCCTTTGAAGATGCACCATTAGAGGCAATTCAAGCATTTTTTTTAACATAGGATTGATCAGGGGGTCTCCGGAGCTGAACCCCATTCATTTCAGCACTTGGGACCACCTCCTTCCAGAGATACTTACCTCCGTGGACGGTGCCGGTAACCGCTCTGCTCGGCTAGCAGAGATGACGTAATGGCCGCTTTTCAAAGTTCCCGCGCCCTGCGGGCCAATAGGAAGCTGTGATGTCATCTGGTGCGGCTTCCTATTGGCCCACATGACGTGGGAGCTTTAAAAAGTAGAGAGATACCGGCGCCCCCCTTTGGAGGTATCTCTGAAGCAGGGGGTCCCCGTAGCTGAAATTAATGGGGTTCAGCTCCGGAGACCCCGTGCTTCAAACCTGTGTTTAACAAAAACGAAATAAATATTGCCCGCTGGGATTTCCCCTTTAACGGTTAATTTAGATTAAATAGAATTAGATCCAGAGCACTGTGGATTTTGTAATCAAAAATGAATTTATTTAGCCACACAACATTTCGAACTCATTTTTGATTCCAAAATCCGCAGTGCTCTGGATCTAATTCTATTTACTAAGCTTGGATTGCTTTCACAGGTACTCCTTGAACCAGCAGCACCGACCGGTAACAGTATGTATTTGGTTTATTTATTTGGTGTGCAGCAATACTACCTTTGTTTGCATAATTTAGATTAAACCCACATTAAAGCTTGCAAAAATGGAACACATAATTTATATTTTCCAATTACCAATCAATCGCACAGAAAGGGTGAATACGCTGAAGACACAAGATTTAATATGTACAGAGCACATTACATTGCAAGAGAATGGAACTCCGCTATCTAACATACCTGTACCATCTGTAGGTCAGATCCCGGGATGGTTCAGGCCTCCGTTCCTCCAAGGTATATACAATGAGTATCCTGATGTAATCTACTTTTTGTAGTTGTAAAACTCTTTTTTGATAACGCAACATATAAAATGAACTACGCATGAGTAACAACACAAGCCAGGTTTTGTTTTGTTTTTTGTAACATTTATATATTTATATATATAAAAAATTAAATATATATCATATATTGTGTTTAAAGACTAAAAAATATAGTACATAATATTTCAAAATAAGAGGGGAAAATGAAATATGAATGAGCATCGTACAAGGAGTGAGACAGACGTTTCTATAATTCTACATGGGTGAACGCTAAGAAAAATAATACTTTCATTTGAATAATAACATAGATGCTCTGTGCAGCCACCACCAGTGCTGCTGTGCTGGGGACATGGTATCAGACCCCAGTGTTTGTTTTTCCAATACAAGCGTCTCTGTTGCCCGCCATCTTTTTTTCTCCACCAACCCTCTCTCTGCAGGATACCAGGGTAGTTGTATGTAAACTCTTCAAGTGAATGGGTCACACAGGGTCTTCTTTAGGTGACAGAAGAGGTCTTACAGAATAGCACCAGTTAGTAAATATGGACCTTTGTCTCTGTTATAAATAAAATCTGACTTTAAACAGGACCCCCACCCCCATTCACAAGCCTACTTTCTGTCCTCTGTGTTGCTTTGTATATCCAACGGACTTCCTGAAGTAGAGCAGGGGACTCCAGTCCTCAAGATCCCCCCAACAGGTCGGGTTATAAGGATATCCCAGCTTCAGCACAGGTGGCTCAGTCAACAAAGACTGAGCCTCTGATTGAGCCACCTGTGCTGAAGCAGGGACCGATTGAGACACCTATACTAAAACAGGGACTGATTCAGCCAACTGTGTTGAAATAGGGACTGATTGAGCTACCTGTGCTGAAGCAGGGATATCCTTAAAACCTCACCTGTTGGGGGTCTGGAGGACTAGAGTTGAGTCCCCTGTAGTAGAGTACAGGAGGGTATGGGGTGTCAACAGCTTTAAATGTAGGGATCAGCCCATTCTTGGCTGCATTGGCGCCAAACGCTGCTTTAATAAGGGCATTATGACCAGGTTCCCGGAAACCCCTGTAATAAAGAAGTGGTTCCCTGCTCCCACTGATGTGACACCTCTGTACCGTAAACAAGGACAATACTCATTGTGTCCAAAGTCATTCCCATAAGAGCATCAAAGACTTAATTACAGTCAGTAGCCTGAGGCTGGAATCCAGTTCCAGTTGATTAAGTATTGCCACAAATGTTCAGTAAAAGTCCATTAAACAATGGAGCCACATTCCAAACAGCATGGGACCATCCAAAGAATCTGGGAGGTGCTACTATTACTGTTTGCAGCCTATACACAGCAGAGGACGCAGACATTTTCCCCCTTTAGAGGTTTACATGGATATTTAGGGCAATTATCCAGTGGGACAAATTACAGAGGCAAATAGTTTCTTGAAGAGATGGCTCTCATGGAGTTGGGGAAGTGTGGAGAGAAACGGATGTGTTATAAAAGAGGTGGGCATCTTTTCAGGGTCCAAGCAACAAGAGTAATCTTTTTACATGAAGGAGTAACAGAGGTCCCAAACCTTGTAAATGCATAGGTGCCACTTAACCTGTCCTTAGCCAACAGATAGACACACAGTGGGAAAAACACGTACTTAGCATCTTCCCTGTGTGAGGGCCTGTGGCTGTCAATGAGGAGTAAGTTCCAGCACACAACAGATGTTTTCAACAATGGCCCCATATTCCATGAAGTGCAATTACTCCGATCCGCTGCTATCGTGTCGGATGCCCCATTGACTATAATGGGGCTTTCCGTGCAGCACTTTATAGAATAAGGGCCAGTGAGTCTGCACTTTCCAAGTATTTGATGGTTAGCCCTCGTGTGCAAATCACTGAGGTTGTGTAGATACTCATTGGAAACAATCCTTTGGTGTTCCGCTGAGAACATGTATCCTCTTGTATTATTCAGGTCTAACAGTAGTAACAGGGTGCGGGCACACGGTACCATTAAACACCCCTGCCTCTATATGAATCACATACTCTCGCTGTGGGTCATTCACGGACTGCAGGTCCCCAGAACAGACGGGATGAGGAGTGTCCAGATACATCCTTGGAAACCGTTTGGCACGCATGCACTATTATTTCTTGTTGCAGATGATCACACTGCAGTAATGTCAGAATCTGCAGCAAACACACGAATCTGTGCACCGCCAAATGCCTCAATAGCCCATATGGTCCTTTAGACCCCAACCCCCCACCAGGTCTGGTTTTGAGGATATCTCGGCTTCAGCACAGGTGGCTCAAACAGTGGCTCGTCAAAGACTGAGTCACTGATTCAGCCACTTGTACTGAAACAGGGACTGATTGAGCCACGTGTGCTGAAGCTGGGACTGATTGAGCTACTTGTGCTGACGCAGAGATATCCTGAGAACCTGACCTTTTGGGCGGGTCTTGCGGCCTGGAGTTGAGAACCCCTGATTTAGAGTCTTCCAGGAATAGATCCCACCCCACAGAGTGCAGAAGTTATTTTTTTTAAATAATTGTATTTAGCCATATTTAGGAATGTGAAAGTGTATTAAAACGGGCTTTGCCAAGCTGCTGTTAATTTCTGTATCATCATTAAAGCATCGATAGGGATCTCCATAGAATATTTGTCAGATATTAAATGAATGTTGCACACCTGGCTTTGCTTTCTTTAGTTATATTGTACCAGCCCCGCGGGTTTTTGTCTGTGCATGTGAATTTTGTGTGTGTATAGACGGCCTACAGTTTTTTTTCTCCTGATTTGGCAGTTAATCCACCATGGGAATAATGATGAAAATGGTCTCGCTGCATGTCCTGGTAACTGTAATCTTCATTTCTACAGCCGAAACTGTACTGCAACTTCTAAGGCTTGGTCCCCACTGGCTACTGTAGCGCCCACCGCGGGGACAAGAGCCGCCCCTCAATGGGGCCAAGCCCGCTGTGAGGGGGTGCCGCCGCCTTGCGTGTTTTTCAGACTCACATTAAAATTGTGATTAGACCAAGCTACGGAGCGCTACACCACGCCCCCCCCGGCGGTTCAGCCAATGAGGGCGAACCTGCCGGGTGACGTCATGCCCGCGC
Source organism: Ascaphus truei (assembly GCF_040206685.1). Lineage (NCBI taxonomy): Eukaryota > Metazoa > Chordata > Amphibia > Anura > Ascaphidae > Ascaphus > Ascaphus truei. The sequence goes on from NC_134489.1 coordinate 37,266,727, forward strand.
CCCTGTCACACCTCCCCCCCTCCCTTTCCCCGTGCAGCTCACTGCAGACAGGGCAATTCGGCTGCAGTGCAGCGCAGGCACTGGGGCCGTAGCCTAAGGGTAACTTACCTCCTGCAGTGCATCTCATTGATGCTGAAAGAATATAAAAAAACAGTCGCATTCTACAATAGAAGGATGAGGCACTTTATGCTGTCAGTTCCGACCGGTTTAATGGGCTTCTAGAGTAATGCTGCCCATTTAATGCCTATTGTAGCCTCAATATTTCCCGGGGGTACTTTCCCTAGCTCTGTAATTATAGCTCTGCACTAAACACACATTAGGAAGGACGGAATAAGCTATGGGAAGATTCTATTAGCCGCCAGTGTGATTATGTTGTCCTCAGCAGCAGACTGAGCGGATTTCTCAATGTCAGTGCAATATGGTTTGATGATATGGTTTTGAATGAGTTTTAGATTTAAACTAGAAAGACTCATTGCCTTGTAGTTAAGGTGCTGACCTATGAAGTGGGAACCCCATATTAACACCCCACACCAGCTATTGATAAGATCCCTTTATCTCTGTGCCTTGAGTACTATAGTAACTGCTCTTTGGCCCTTTTTTCAGTGTGTTCTGAAGCTGCTTCCCTGTGCTGGAGAACGTATTAATCATCTTCATTTTAATTGAGTTGATCTCTTCTGCAGCACTGGTACACAAACAAGTTATGGCGAGTAAACAAAGAGTGACTCAACCCCTTCACCGCACAGCTTACAGCAATAAGAAGGAAGACTTAGGAGCTCATTCAGGTGCCCTAAACCTGCCTTATCCCATAATCACACAGCATACAGTGCTTGCACTGCAGACGAGGAGTCTGGGTAATGACATGCTAATGAGCGCTTATAGCAAGTCACTTTTCGCTCCTTATTCACTTGGGATTTATGTTAAAGTGGATAGGAAACAACAGTGACGCATTAGGAGTGCTCATTTGCATGCCATTACCCAGAATCCCTTGCTTCAGTGGACGCGCTGTATGCTGTGTTAGGATGGGGGTAAGGAAGGTTACTTGGACCTGCTGAGTCACGTGAATGTGCTCATACGTGTTCCTTGCCATTGCTCCCCAGCACTGGGTAGATAAGATTTACTGCATATTAAAATCGATGCCTTTGTACGTCTGCCTAGGTCAAAAAAATGAAGTCTCGCCCTCCGAGGAGGAACCAAAAAACACTGTGAAAAGAGGTATGCTTCACACAGGAGTTCCCTCCCTAGAGTTCACTGCTGACCTAGCTATGCTGAACTACTTAACAACTTCGGGATTACATATGGCAAACGTTATGCTGGTGTATTCACACGGAGCATTGCAAGGGAAGGCTGCTGGGCTTGTTGCTACATAGAATATCCTAGGCAAAGCAAAACGATTCTCTTGATGAACTCCTTGGACCCCAGTTTTCTGAGGTAATTGAATTCTTCCTAGTTAGCATCTGCAGTTTAATTAGACTGTAAAGGATATTGCAACTGAATGGGAAACGTAATGCGTTTTCCAGGGATTCAGTGTTTTTCTGTTAGCGGTGTCTAGCTTATTGGCAATAACACGCAGAGATTATGCCAGGTTTACCAATTATAGAGTTACATCGAAAAAGCTCACTTACAGGCCAAGAATGAGTTTTAGATGGGCCCCATCTCTTGTAGTACAGAGGTGTAATGTTTGTCCCACAGGAGTGGTTCTCAATGGGACATCCAGCACGTGCAGTTTTGGGATACCCAGTGAATACCCTATTAATATCCTAGTTATGTGTTTGCAAATCCATTAGATGTCCCATAAGACCTGGTGTGGCTGGAGATATCTATGTTTGGCTGAAGGAATTGTAGATGTAGGCTGTGATGCCTTTTATTGAGTAGACATTCAAAGTTGGAAATAAGACATCCCGTCGTTCACTAGTAAGGATTCAGGAGGTGTTTTAGTATGCAAAATAAAGAACATTCATATAGTGCTTTTCATCCAAGAGATTGGAAAGTGTTGTAAAACACAGATGCAGACACCTCTTTGGTGGATAGCTGAGCAACACACTTCTTGTGCTCCAGTCTGCATTACAATGATCAAAACACACCCATCTTCCTTCTTTTCAATACAAAAGTAACTGGGAATGGTAAAGAGCTAAACTAAAACGTAATTTCTGAAAGCCTAGCAATTATATGCAATGATTTCCCACTTTGTGCCAATTTCTCTCAATAATATATTATAAGGATACAGCCCACTTAATATTAGGATTGAACGGTTGCTAAAATGTTATCCATTTTCCTTACTGTTTAACGCTTAAAAGTGCTGAAATTCAGCGTCTTGCAGGCTCCTTTTTTACCACGACTTCCCATAATGGTTAGGAAATCGTGCTTTATACCTACAAGTGTCCAACTGAAAAGTCCTATTGGCCACTCTCAGGCACGAGCTGAAGCGAGACCGACGTGACTCAGAAATAGAGACAACTATTTGGGAACAGGAAGGGGAAGTGAACTCACAAATTCCCGGGGAATGGGAATCAAACCAAAAACCCTCAACCCCAGCTCCACCATGATGGGAACACGCGCAGTCCCTTCAACTCAACCTTTGGCCTGTATTATTCGGCTTGCTTTCATTCTGATCGCATTGCAGCACAGAAGGGGAGAAATTTCTTCTTGGCAAAAACCTCAAGAAACGTCAAAACTTGTGCTCGTGGGATAAAATAGTTTATAATACTGATAATAACATTTGTGTATGCTTTTCATGTTTTACAACTGATATATCGAAAAATATATATGTATATTTACACGCGTACTGTACAAAAATGATTGCGTACAAACATCTGTTTGCAAAAGGAACAGACTCTGAAGCTGGAAAATTTGGTTGGAATCGTAAGAGAAAAAGTAAGTTAGATTTAGTAATGTGTATATTGAAAGTCTGTTTATAATTGTCTGTTTAAACCAGGGGATAATAAATTGCTAATTCTTAGATATTGATGTATCTTTATCTCCCTCATATAAACCTTTGCTGGTTCCTCGAGCAGTGAAAGGTTTAAAACAGCCAACTCCAGTCCTCATGGGCCCAGGTCAGGTTTTCAGGATATCCCTGCTTCAGCACAGGTGGCTCAATCAGTGCACCTGTGCTGAAGCAGGGATAGCCTGAAAACCTGATCCGTTGGCAGCTCTTGAAGACTGGAGTTGGCTGTTTTAAACCTTTCACTGCTCGAGGGGCCAGCAAAGGTTTATATGAGGGAGATAAAGATACATCAATATCTAAGAATTAGCAATTTATTATCGCTTTGCGTATTGGATTACTGTTGTAAAAATGAAGTTTCAATTGGCAACAGACTTAATAGGCACAAAATTAGTAGTGCAGGCGGAAAGGGGGGAAGTTGGAATGACTGCGAAATTTGGGGTTTCAGTACATCTCAGCATAAGTTTATCTTCAAGAGCAGAAAAGGAACTTTAAATATGCATGGAAAGGTTTAGGTTGGGTTGAGTACATGTAATATTGAGTGGGGACAGTGCAGCCTGTATGTAAAGATCATAAAGCAAAATTAAATAACTAAACATTAATGAGCAGCAGACTGTTTTGTGTGTACCATGGAAGTAGGTGTATTTCTAGGAAAGTGCAGAAAATAGTTTGGTTGAGCGCTGAATGCAACTTTCTGAGTTCAAGGGAAACAGCTTTGACTATGCAACACTTGGAAATAAATCATCAATGAACCAACTGCGTCAGAGAAACATAACTAGCCAAATGAATTCAACATTCAGTCTTTGTCTGGCTTGACCTGTATAAGGTAATTTTAAAAAAAATCCTTTTTTTGCACTACTATTGCATTCAGGAAACTTTGGTAGAAAGCACCTAATATTGTTCAGTAGCCTTGAAGATGATCAACATTCCACGTTGGAGATTTCCATTGATCTGAAGCCAACTACTGACTCTAAAGGTCAACCAAGTTTCTAATGTAACTGCAATGGAGACTATTATTTATTTACAACCACTCGTCCTAATAGAAACGTCTTTCGTAAAAGAGCACACTGCTCAGCATAGTCCTCTCTTACATCTTCTATGGCGACACATAGACCTGGACACTAGCAACTGGTGGGGTCAACAGAGAAGCTTGACCCTACTTTACAACTTATGTCACAGAATTGGTGGAATCCAATGGGAGTAAAAAAAACAACTGTAATATCCCTTTGGAATCCCCCCAAACAAGTGTCTTTTAGAAAATACATGCAACTAACAAATACATTTGGCATGTTAAGGCACAAGAAGTACAGGAAAAGTAAGGAGAGGGTTTTTGTTTTGTTTTTAACCTGGTGTCCCACCATAAAATAAAAAAATGGACTCATGGTCTTGTAAGTAACCATGCTGCTAGAGGTCAAAGATGTCCCCAAACTCCCTTGCACATTATCTCCAGATAGTTGCATGAGAGGATCTGGTCGATGACAAAAGACTAGAGCCTTTCAAAAAGGGACACACCTCAGGGTGGATGTTCTTGATCACCCAGTGTCAAGAAAAGCTGATGAAATGAACATGAGTGAAAATGAAGCTGAATGATCCAGCCTACACACTGAGGCACGTTCTCTACCTTAGAGCAGAGCACTACCAAATATGTGTATCCCTATATGGCCGTGACATGTACCAGCATAGACACTATTCACCTCCTCAATGGTTTGGTTACCATCACATATAGCCACGTCATGGCAAAGGTTCCACGTCTCCTTTTTGCGGAAAGCAGTCGCGCCACATATTTCACACTATTATTTAAGCCGACTTCTGCAAAGAAATGATCTCATGCCTCTGCATTACTGTTGATGTTTCCCTCCCATGTCCACTGAAGATCAACAAGTCTAGATTATTCTGCTGATACTGTCCTGTGTGTGCTAGGTCATAAAATGGAGAGAATGGGGGCAAAGAGCCTTATGGGGCATACACACCATGTGACTGGCTATTCTCTGCTGTCTTTCACAGCCGGGGTCAATGTTTAAAGACAGGAAGGCTAAATACATCTTACTTACTACCACAAAATGTGAAACAATGTTCACTGTACTGAAGTGGAACAAGAGGAATGCAACAGTAAAGTGGGGGTAAAATAATGGGCGTATCCTTATTTTCTCATCAGAAGCCAGGAGGCAGCCATCTTAGTGATGGTGAATTTCACTGAAATTCGTTACAAATGGCTCCAACTTCTGCCTCTTGGGAAACAGCAAAATCTCAGAGTTTCCTCACTGCTGCCATCTGAAATACCAGGTGAAGAAGAAGTGGAGGGTTGCGCAGCTTTGCCCGTCTTCCGGAGAAACTGAACCCGGGGTGGGTGTTACTAGTGAACTTATGTGCACCTCAGCCTTCTACAAGTCAAAAGATGGCTACCTCCAGACTCTTGAAAATAAAATATATATATTTTGTAATGTATTTTAAAGTTTTGAAGCTACGTTTTAATAGCCCTTTTGCAGTGCAATGCATTGCAGACCCCTCTGGCAGCAAAAAGTTATTAGAATAAGAATTGAAAATGTGGGCAGCCTGGCTTTTACCCAGAATCCTTTGCACATTTTTTTTCCCTTTCATGTTCATATGCCAGGAACAAGCTGTAAAGCTGCCATGTATGCAACGTGAGTATTTTGTGAGGGTAGCCATTGTTTGATTGTTGACCCTGCCTCACCTAGTCATTACATGACATTGTAGTTGAGATGAAAAAGTATTATAACGTTTAGATCAATGGAGAAAATGTGCGCAAATTCAATCCTCTTTCCTACCCTCTGTTTTTAAATAGCCCCGGCCTGCCCAACATGCAACATTTATCTGCATACATTCAAACTGGGGCCACAGCTCACTGGGCTGGATCTAGTAAGCACAAGCTGTGAATATCCAAGTCATAGACGCGTCAACAAGCACAGGGGGCCCCAGTGTCACCTCGTTAGTACTGTTATACCTGCCTTACCTCCACTATCAGTAACCACTGAGGCATTTGTTCCCTAGTTACTAAGCAGTCTTCTGCTATATAGCATCTTCTGGCACTGGGTTGACAACTTACGGCCGCCTCCAAGTCACTGGTCTGTAAAGGTGTCTTCTTGAGCCCAAAAGTGTCTTATGGTAGAAGAAAAACATGGGCTTCCATGCCTCTGAGAGGCCTTCACCCCTGGACCCCTGAGTCATTTTCTCAGCCGTCGCACAATACTGGCGTTGGGGTAGTAACCCCCCCCCCACCCCCCTGCAGTGCCTTACTGCCAACAGAAGCCAGCTGTGATATTTCAGAAAACTAGAAAAGGCCAGGGCAGTGTTTTAAAAAAAAAAAACATGCAAAATATGTTACAATTGGGCTTCCCAAGGGCAAAGGGGTTAAAAAGTTATTCAGAATAATACTGGTCATCACTCCACGTTTCTTAATGTACATTTCTACCAAAGAAACAGATATAAGGCCACATTTACCAAGCAGTGATAAGTCGTAAGGCACCTTATGAGTTATGACCCATTCAAGAGGACTGGTATTTAGGGAGCCCTGTGTCTCATCACTGCATGGTAAATATTTCCCATGACCTCTGTGTTGCTGGAGAAGTATGCAGAGTACCAGTCCTCACTCTTTTGCCCTCTGCTCCAGCATTGAAGAGGTTTATGACAAGCAAGTGCAGTTGGTAAGGGTGTCGTTTAAAAAAGCAAACGAAAACATTCACAAACAATATTTCTGATTGTCCGAATCTTAAATAATCAGCGTTCCAGCAGACGCTACTATCATGGCTTGTTTTGTGCCCACACTGCGTGGCCCGCTCTAGAACCCGAGAGTGACAGAGACCATACATGGCATGCATGTTACATTACATAGTCCCACACTCTTCCCACTCTTCCAGCAACTGGAATGTGTGGCTGTAAAACTCTCCTACGATCCGGCACAGATACCTATTCTCAGTGACGGCAGCAACAATTGTGGTAGCGTTAGAAAGCAGGAATGTTTCCCCCGAGAGAACGTCTGCAGGGATTCAAAAGTGTTGGTGAAGACTAAAGCTTCTCCGGTACCAAGTTGGCTCTTAGTCATACCAATTGCCATGTTCCCAATGGCAAATTCAGTTGTATTCAAGGAATGATCAGGTGCTGAACTGCCAGCCTTACGCTTGGCAACTTGTTCTGTTTCAAAGCCTTAAGGCTCTGCTTGGTTGGGCAACTGCGGCTGGTTTCTAGGGGACTTCTGAGGTCAAGACATAAGGGTCCCTGAGTATCAGGAGACACGGTGAGAGGTCACGTCTCCTCCCGGAGTCCCCTCTTGTCTTATGGTGTACTTCCAGAGAGGATGCACCTGCAAGCATGGACTTTCTCTCTGCTCTTCCTCCATCCTGCCCACCAGTCTCTTAGTCCGTCTTCAGACGTGCGTCTGCATCCGTTGCTGAAATCTCTGCCCATAATCGGAATGCTGGGAAGTGTATGAGAAGCGGGTGGCGCCTGTGTATTTCCCTATGGGGTCATAAGAATCATACGGCCCCCGATCCATACCTGTGGTGGTTGGCTGTGTGTAGCCGAGGCGGTACGTGGGATAGCCAGTGTTAGATGGGAAGCCATGCGTCCCAAACTTTTCATAGTTGTCGTACGAGAGCTGGCTGGTGGTGTCCGTTGTGGCTGGAGTTACAGTGGGAGCTGGGTCTGAACTATAGTCTGAAGCCGGAGCCCGGCTGTACGAGTTGAGCTGGGCATAGCCACTGGAGTGGGAGAGGCGGGAAGAAGGACGGGCGTCGAATCTCGCTGGCCCGGGGGTGCGGTAATCGGTGTACAGCACTGTGCGGGAATTTGGCCTGTCCTCATGTGCTCGGACATTGTAATAACCATTGGTCGGGTCCTAGGAAAGAGAACAAGAGAAATACTAGTAAATTATATTGGCACCGAGGGCGATGAACACGCAGATTAATTCAGAACAAAATACCTCTTGTTCGTGCTACAGATCACCATTCATTCATTGACTATGAAACATATTGAATACTCATCCATGCATGATCAGTACTTGTATCCATATCTACGAACTTGTTCTCATATATATATGTATGTATGTATGTACATATATATTACACAAACACAGATATATAGATGATATATTTTATTACACATCACAATATATTATTACTTATATCCGTATAACATAACATCTTGTATATACATATATATATTATACATCTCATACAAATTATACATCACGGTGTGATGGCTCCTGCAAAGGGAATTCAAATAAAGACGCATTTAGGTACTTCCAAACCAGTGGCCCAGACGGTTTCATGAGGCCCCATAAAAGTCAGCCTGTGGCTACTGACAGCCTGTTATTCCTGTTCTTTTTATTTAAAGTTTCTACATTGTGCTATGCCTTGTAAAGCAGACACTGTAAGAAATCCAGTTCAGTGATATTACAATATAATAATATGTATGAATCCGGTATGAAGTCAAAATACCAAAGTATACAGTATATTTGCAATGGTTGTTTTCTTTCCCATACATATTATATCGCATAATATTGAAATTGGTACTTTCTGATAGATTCAGTTACATTGGGACAGTATCTAGGTATACTGGGAGTGCAGTTGGGCTGAGTTCTCTGTAGTGGGGCCCTGTGTGGGTGACATTTGAGTGACTATACACAACATGGTTAGAGTTGATGCAACCGGAAGAGGCTATGGCATTAAATTGGATCTTTCCAGAAGATATGCCATATTAGGTTATTCTCTGTATGGAGGCGTGGACAGTTCCTTATCAGATGACATCAGTTTGAAGCTGAACGACCTTATCTGGTAATAGAATTAGATAGCAAGAGCTGACTAAGGTATATTATCTGGATAAATATGTAGCAGGGGGTAGTTAGAGGGAGAACAGAGGACAGAGAGATTACACCAGGAGGAGGACAGAGGGATTACAACAGAAAGATGTGAGAGAGACGGGTTAACACCAGGAGAAGAAGGAGAGACGTTTTATCATGATATTAAGATCAAATACAATAATTACACTCAGAAACAGAAAACTATGCAACTATTTTTAAGAATATTATGACTTATTTGGAACGTCACTGCCATTTTGTACTATTTTTGTATATAAGTATTTATCTTCAAAATAAACGTTTCTTTTTATGTGACGAGACCAGAATGCTGAGTACGGTGGTACCGGGTTAAGCGAAGAAAGAGAAATAGAGACATTTTACAAACACGCATAGTCCTTGGTAGTCTGCAAGTACCACATCTGGAATATGATCAATCCCCACTGATAAGAAATAGACCGGTATCACACCTTCAACTCGTACTCCTCCCTGTCAATGGTGTCACAACGCAGGTCTTGCTTCAGGTCGACATCTTCCTTAAATGACTGCAAATGAGAAACACGTAGAAATGACTTCAGAGATGCGCGACTACTCAACTAAGGCTTCTACCGCTGGGTTTCCCAACACGGTCACCCAGGGCATGTCACCGGTGATCTAAGGGTGTACTCAAAGCAAAAAAATAGGAGGAGACTTTCACATACCACCAATATTAGCCACATGTAGCAGACGCAATAGGCTGTATGCATATTTCCAAACTCTGCTTAACTTTGCACTAATGTAAAGATAGAGCCTGCCCCCCGTTTTGAAATAATCTTGGTAATAAGGGACAAAGCTGAAGTGCTGAGCAATGATTAACCCTGTGATGTCACGCGTGGCTTCCTCTCATTCTTACCGAGTAAATGGCCTTCATCACTCTGGTCGCCGTGGAAACGCTGGACGTGTCCTCCTCTCGGTCTGCGTGCAGAGTCAGGGGCTCACGGTTCACCGTCTCCACTTTGATATCAAGCTTCCTTAGGGTGACGTCCTTGCGGCCTGCAGTGAAAGTGGAGTTGGCTGCTGGCTGGCAGAGCTCACGGTGTGTACTATACTTATAGCCCCGCAACCCAAATACACAACAGGGAAACTCGGAGGCAGCTTGTAAGACTATGGCCTTCAAATGACTCATCTGCTAACAGACATTTACTGATTAAGGGTCAGACAATGCCTATGTCTACATGAAACATCTCCAAAAACTAAGTCCGCCTCATTGTTGTACTCCTGCAACATCGACATGTTACCCTTTGGCACTGGCTTCTTATCTCTGTTGGATCATTGTGTTACTAAGTGTCAACAGAGCCTATGTGCTCACGTATATGTGTACTGTGTACATGTATTCCATCATGCTTTGATTCTGTCTGGAGTACCTGCATTGTGCAGTCATTAGGTAGAGTGCTACATAATCGTTCCGTTTACACGTTTTATATGCTTCAGCATCACGTCATCTCCTAATCAATTGTCTCCCTTAATAAAAATGAGAGCAGAAAGCCCAAACATTTTGAGATGCCCTGGTACTCACTCCCTTTCCGACGTCTGTAGAGGACGAAGGCGAAGAAGACGAAGAAGGCTATGACAAGGATCCCTGCCCCAATCGTTGCCCATGCGATGATTCCCACAGGTACCACTTCTGCTAATAGAAAAAAAAAGTGAGAAGAGATGAATCATTCTCTGTCTGCGAGACGCACCCAAGACCGTTTAATTCACCTGGGATCACAATCCTGAGTGGGATACAGATGTAATGTATGCAATGTTTCCCCCTGATAACACAACGTATCCAAGTATAACTCAGAGCCTCTATAGGATTTAATAGCAATGCTGGCGTAGAATATCACAATATAACCCAACACATCACACCAGAGAGAACACGGAAGCCTGCTCTCTTCTTCTTGACCTCCCTTAGTGACCCAGAACTTCTTTTCTGTGTGCCCCACGGGGTAAAAGTTCTATGCACTCATACTACTGCTAAGAACAGACCCATTTTTACTACTGAGTCACCATTTAAGGAATTTATTGAGAGCAAGTGAATATATCATTCTTCTCTGTGACGTTTGAGAGCTGGTGGACTCTGCTTTGTTCACGGCGCCATTTTGAGTTGTCGACAACGGTTTGATCAATTATTTGTTCCTTTTGGGAGTGCTTTATACTCCACTTATTTTTGGACTGATACCAATGGGGTCGTGTAATGGTTGTGAGGAGTAGCCCCGATGTATAATGTGATATAAACATTGTTGTGCCTGGATCAACTCTTTCATCAGGGTTGGGATGACCATTGGATCTGCCCATTCTCATGTGGCTGCCTGTACTGTATTTCACCCTTACCTTTCTCCACCAGTTGGATGATTGCTGTGCCTGGTCCGAAGCTGTTCCACGCTGTGCAGTTATAGTGGGTCTGGAAATCGGCCTCCATGACGTTGTTGATGGTGAGGGTGGACAAGACGCCGCGACCTGGGGTGGTCCGCTCCACCGTGTATCGCTCCAGGGTTCCTGTCTCCAATATGTTTTCCTTCCAGGCCCAGGCCTAAAGAAGAGGAAAAGCATGGCGATATGTCAACCAACATTACAACCGACCCACTGGTATGTGTCCATTGCTGCACATGAAGAAAAGACCTGTGAGGTTTCAGAAGCTCTGTGAAAAAAAACTATTTTGTTGACCTCTTCCAACATGGGTAGCCAACTCCAGTCCTAAAGGGCCACCAACAGGTCATGTTTTCAGGATATCCCTGCTTCAGCACAGGGGGCTCAATCAGTGGCTCATTCGAAGATATCCTGAAAACATGACCTGTTTGTGGCCCTTGAGGACTGGAGTTGGCCACCCTTATCTTACAAGGTGACAAAAACCATAATGTCCCTGAGCTTCTTCAGGATCATTGCAGCTACTAGAACTTTGCAACGTATTCCTATCAAACGTGATATTTCTGCCAGTTTCTGCAATAGTTGACGCCATTTCAGGCCTGGTAATATTTATTAACACGCAAAAAATGAAGAGAAGTGAGTGGGAATTCATACATTCCATGATCATAAGTGTGTCGGGTTACTCTCCCACAAACTCCTTCTGAACAACAGATATTAGGTTGTGAACAAACAGTAAAACGTGTCAGGGAAGGTATGTATGTATGTATGTATATATATATATATATATATACAGTGTTCGACAAACCTATACATTTGCTCGCCCCGGGCGAGTGGATTTAACCCCCGGGCGAGTAAATATTGGCCCAAGCAGCACACGTTTGGTACTAGGTGGCGAGTAGATTTTTTTGTGTGGCGAGTAGATTTTTTGGTGATTTGTCAACCACTGTATATATATATGCATGTACGTATGTATGTAGATCTTTATTTATACAGTATAGCGGCACCCATGTACATAGCGCTTTACAATACACGGGACATAATAATATAACACATGACGGGAATAAGCGCTTCAGACATAAAACAATAGGAAAAGGAGTCCCTGCCCCGAAGAGCTTACAATCTAAGTGGTAATTAGGGAAAACTTACAGCGACAGTAGGATGGTATTCTGGTAAGTGCGTCTGCAAGGGATCAAGGTCGATGTATGAGGTGTACAGTATCAGCCAGCCGAGCTACCCATATACTTCGTTAAAGAGGTGTGTTTTTAGATAAGTCTTAAAGGTGGATAGAGAGGGTGATTTTTTTGTTGCAAATGATAAATTACAAGGTCAGTGTGAACACCACGAGTGCTCCACACGGGGTTGCCGGCTCCTGCGGTACTCAAGGAGTTAAGAAGCAGAAGCCCCATTACTGGCAGATCCAGAAGTGAAATCTCCTCCGTTACTTCCACTGCCGAACACTTCATTTTGCGAGGCGTGAGGAAATGATTTCACTGCACTGGGTAGAGCCGGGATGAAGCCTCTCCCCTGGAGAATTGGTGTTCAGGCAGCTGCGGAGCCATCACGCTCTGGGCTTTAATTAAGGTAAAAAGACCCATCTATGAGGAGGAAGACCTGGTCACTTGCTGCAGCCAGAGATGGGCTCAGACTACTGAAAGTCTCACGGCTGGAGATGGGTGATTTTTGGGGGCGAATGTGAATACGCAGTGGGTCAGCCGGTTCCTTTGATCCACGGATTTCAGTGGATCAACGTCAAAAAGGGCGATTTTTTAAATAATTATTACCAATACACTCAGCGGATTGTGCTACCCCGTGGACGGATGTGTAGAATCAAATCCACGGATTCCGCCATTCTTAAGAATCCGCCAGCGGATCGCTGAATCCGCCGATTGGAGTCTACACATCCGCCCGCGGGTTGTGTCCCATGGCGGATTTGGATGGAATCCGCGCGGATTGAAACCGCCACCAAATCCGTTGGCGGATTTTACACAGCGAAAAGGATTTTGGGGGTAACATCAGCAAAAAAAATTCCGGGACACGGATTTGGGGCGGATTCGGCCGTTCCCCGCTCACGTCCACTTTGGACGCCGTGTCTCACTGCACGATTCAGATCGAATTTCTAGCCTCAGCCAATTAAAGAGCGGCAGAGCCCTTTCCCATTAAGCAGCGATAAAGAAAAACCATGCATTTTATAAGAGGCATCAATAGGAGGCTGATAAGCCCACGCCAGGTACCACGTTACTGTCGTGTGAATGGCCATTGTGGGTCTTTTCGCCCTCCGCAATAAATCAGTCTGTGTTCTGCTTCCTCCCTCCAAAGGGACACACATGTTGTTGGAAATATAATATTTCATTTCCTAGACTCCTGGCTAACAATGTGTTTGCGATATAAAGCAAGACTGAGTAACCGTTTAAAAAAAAAAAAATCTCTCACTATCCATTCCACTTTTGTTGGGTATTGCTGTGAATTACAGGGCACAGGGAATGGGTTATACCAGGGGGTCCTCAACTCCAGTCCTCAAGAACCCCCAACATGTCAGGTATTCAGGATATCCCAGCTTCAGCAAAGGTGGCTCAATCAGTCCCTGCTTCAGCAAAGGTGGCTCAATCAGTCCCTGCTTCAGCACAGGTGAGCTACCTGTGCTGAAGCTGGGATATGCTTGAAACCTGACCTGTTGTGGGGGTCTTAAAGACTGGAGTTGAGCAGCCCCTGGGCCATACAGAAGAACTGCATTGGCGAAACTGGCACACATTTTTAAACAAGGAAACCCGGATACTAATGCCTACTGCGAAACAGCACCTACTGAAGCTTACACCGTGGTACTTCCACGTACTTCCCTCGTACAGAACTTTCCGTACCCAATGGGTTGTGTCTTCTAGCGCTGGAAGGTATCTTTATGGCATAGCACCGTTTAGTAATCCAATCTCTTTGCACTCCATTCCTGGCAGTGAAAGTGTTAGTGCCATACTGGCTAACACAAATAAGAAGACTCATTTTAGGGAGACGTAGGAGACACAACTTCTCCCCCCGATGTGGGGGATAGAGCAGAAACAGTTACGATTTTAGCTAGAGATCAGGGATTTGGTATGCTGGCTGGAATAGTTGCGGGTAGAGCGGCTGGAACGGTGGCTGGAATGGTGGCGGGTATGGTGGCTGGAATGGTGTCTGGAATGTGGCGGGTATGGTGGCGGGTATGGTGGCTGGAATGGTGGCGGGTATGGTTCGGAGCAGCATCGTGGCTGATGTCATATCTACTCACAATGCGGTCTGGAGGAGGGGTGCTTCCGATAAAACATTCCACTTTGCCTTTGTCGCCACGCACCGCATACTGCACCTCCTCACTGGCGATCTTGGGAGGACCTTGAGGACCCAAGGAATTAAAAGCACATGTTATTGGGATCTGGGGCTTTGCCTATATTTGGGGATCAAGAATAGGGGGTCAGTCCTTCAGCTGCTATACAGTACTCTGTGCTGCTAAAAATGAGTACCAAGTATATACTGTATTTTGGTAAGACGACTGCTCATTAACCTCGATTAGTCGAAAATGAAAGACTCGGCCTTCTCTAAAAATGTCCTATCCCCATAATAAGGATATTTTTCAATCCCAAGCATGTTTGAACTCAGCTGCTGGATTTGCCCGTACCAATTCTGCAGGAAGGCTATTCCACTCATCTACTACTTAGTAAAGCAACATGGTCACGTCGTCATAGGTTTATTTCGTTGCTGCTTCCATATACCTTGCATACTGAGAATGACGCTTTACACTGTAAGGCTGCGTCCATAGAGGTGGGAGCCGCGCCCCTCCGCGCTGACGCTGAGGCTCGTCTGCGCAATCAGGAGCGATTGCATGAACTAGCAGACGAGCCAGCGTGCGCGATCGGGAGGCGGGGCACTGACGACACTGGGCCATAAGCCAGCGAAGCGCCGATGTCGGCGTCACGGCGCCGTGACGTTGACGCTGCTTTGCTCTGCTGTCGGCTGTAAATCCCTGCGCCTCAGCACGCCTGCGGACGCTCGCGGGAGCCCCCTCTCAAGACATTGTCATTGAGGATGACGGGGCTCATCGCGGAGCGTCAGCGCGGCCCAGCACTGACTGTCCTATGGGCTCAGCCTAACATGGAGAGCAGAAGCGCTTTCGATGCAGCACAAACAGCTCTGTGTGTGTGTACGTGTGTGTGTGTGTGTGTGTGTGTGTGTACGTGTGTGTGTGTGTGTGTGTGTGTGTGTGTGTGTAACAATCCTCAGAGCAGACTGTCACATAGCACTCTTTAATACAGATTAGGGCAAGATTCAAGACCATTATCATATCAAGAGGAATTAATGTAATCCCACCAAATTTGCTGCCACATTACGCATAATATCCACTATTTGTTTTATCCCTTTCTTTGTTTTATCGCCCAATCTGCTGGTTTTATCACTGCGTATAATTTGCTCCTGCCAGTTTTACTGAACTAGATATTATGATGATGTGTTTTTCTCGTTTTCACCATATTTAGCTCTTTGCAGATATCATAGGCACTCCTAAAACGTCACTTTCATAGAGCAGTGGGGCTCAACTCCTGTCCTCCAGCCTCCCCCAAGAGGTCAGGTTTTAAAGATATCCCTGCTTCAGCACAGGTGACTCAATCAGAGGCTCAGTCTTGAAGAATGGTGTTGAGCCCCCCTGTCATAGAGGACGGAGCGGTAATAGAAGGGAAAGAGATACACAGCGTTGGGATATGCAAATGTAAGTTAAACGTCTTTGAATCCTTCTGGTGTTAATGAATTGCTAACCTTCCTGCTGTATTTGGAAATGAGTTATGCCGGCTGTTATAATAAACTCCTTTTGGGATGTAACTTTATATACCTTCTGCAAAGCTGTGTCCTGAACTACGACACACTTAAAGTGTTTGTCAAAAGTGGTAATAGCGCTAGCATAAAATATATGCTAACTATAACATCAAATAAAAATACCACTTATGAGCACATTCATGTTTCTCCGACAGAACCCGCAAACCTGCCTTTCCCCCATACAATGTGTTCACTGCAGTCAGGGAGTCTGGGTAATGACATGCAAATGAGCGCTCACAGTGCATAGAACATGAAACTAGGTCATGAACTCTTAGCTATTTGCTGGTGGTCGGTGTCAGGGGTTTGAGGCGCCCATACTCCCAGTCACGAGTGTGTTACAATGTAACCCTCCATGCTACAGCAAACAATCTCTGAGAGCTTGAAACAGTGGGACAGAACGTACCGTTGACAAACAGTGTCACCTCTCTCTCTCCAACTCCGATGCGGGGGACGATGGCTTTGCACACATACTGTCCCGCATCCTCTTGGTTCACCGACTTTAGAAACAGCTGGTTACTGTTGCTTAGCACCTGTTCGGATATAAGAGACGCCAAGTGATGAACCAGCCGAATGGTATGAATTAAAGAAAAGTTTCGGGTCCCCGCTGAAATTAACCCCTGAAATACCAAACCCCAAGGGGTGCATTCATGTGTGTCCACTCAACGCAACCTTGTGAGCCAGCATCTACGCTCCTATAACCGTAAGGGTGCCTCAGTCACAAGACAAAATGTTCTGATTAAATGAACTTCTAAAATGTTACACTATTAAACAAGCTGATGGGAAAATACTTAAATAAACGAGCAATTTCCGTCGTCAAATTGTGATGGTACTCATGTGTAAGGGGGACCGCTACTTGCTTTATTTACAGTCTAGAAATTCCACTTTGTTTAAGAAAATGTATTTATTTCAGTAAACCTCCCCGCTTCCGATTTTGATTGTATTCATCTCGCTTATGTTTCCTTATACACAGTCCGAAAAGTTTATTTTCCCCAAAGTTTAATGAATAAAAGTAATTAAAAAAAAAAAAAAAAAACCCCGTCGGGAGCAATGTAAAATACTGATGTTTTACATAGAAATGTTTCAGATATATTGAAGACGCCCATGTTCTGTACTGGAATGCGTGCCGTATTATGGGGTTTTAGCTCATGCAGAAGAGGCCCCACGGGGAACCAACCGGAGAGAATAGCTGACGTTTACTTTCGAAGAATGTAATGAATCAAAGTCCATTGCCAATATGAGTGGACACCCAAATACCCGTTAGTAAGCTGTTGATAATATAATCCACCAATTTTCTGCACAGTGGTTCTATTGCGACAGAAATCAATATGGCTTCTCCCTTCTTTGGAGGGAGCGGTGGCAGAACTCACCATGTTGGATCCCTTCTTAGTCCACGTCAGGGTTAGAGGAGGATTTCCAGCCCAAATGCAAGTCAGGGTCACGTCCGATCCCATGTCTGTTGTCGAGGGCTTCGGTTCCACGACAATGCGAGGGGCGACTGCAAGAGAATATTCCTCGTTAAGACCCGGTGCCTGGTCCCCAGCCATTCGCGTAAGGAACACCCCCAGGCACATCCAATGTCAGGGGTATTAAGCATCATTTATTCATGCCCGTCTATATTACCAAACCAAGAGACTGCACATAAACCCCCAGCTTATCACTAAAGAAATGGGATTTGCTTTCTGGCTTCAGAAGAACCCGGAATGTGTTTCTTCATATAACACAATTGCACACCTGCTTCTTTTTTTTTCAGTGTCTGATCTGCTTTTTTAACGAGTGCTTTTACTTCAATTTCAAAAGGTGGCCACCGGCAGGAGCCTACCATCCAGGAGATCAGAGGCGCTCAACCCCAGTCTGCAAGACCCCACAACAGGTCAGGTTTTAAGGATATCCCAGCTTCAGCACACGTTGCTCAATCAGTGGCTCAGTCAAAGACTGAGCCACTGATTGAGCCAACTGTGCTGAAGCAGGGACTGTCTTGAGGACTGGAGTTGAGCACCACTGCAGTAGATAACAGGGGTCGAGTCTGCCGAGCGTATCATCTCCCCCTCTTTAAATGCACAACCCTAAATTTGGCCAGTTGGCACTGAAAAAGCGAGTGCAACCAAGTCTATGTTAGGATACAACAGAGTCAGCAAATGGGACATCCATATAGCCCTCCAGCTTAACCTAGTTATTCTTAAGCAGTGTACCCTCCTTGACCCCTATGTGATAAGTGGCAGGGTTATATGGTGGCAGATGAACAATGAGACAATATTAGGAAGCTCTGCCTCATTTTCAAACTCCCCTGAAGTACCAGAACCAGGCCTCCTGCTCCCCTCACCCCTCCCACCTGCAGTTGGAACAGGTCCTCCATAATGAATTCTGCAGGATGCATTTTTTTGAGTATTCTTATCTCGAGGGCTCTTAATTCTAAGGCTCATTCTATTGTCCCGAGGGCACCCTGGTATTACCCCTTTTACCCAAACCCCTTTTCACAGGATATTATGTCAAGCAGCTTTATTCCACCACATTGTCACCTGACCTCTCTTTTTGGGCGATACTTACTAAACAGTACTGCCCACCCATAAGACACCTTGGTAAATATAGCCATTTGCCTGCTACTGTATGTTTGCAAGAAACGTCACCCATGGCACTGGAGCGCCAACTGTATATCTATCTTTATTGTCAATTTGGGAGTCCAAAAAGAGATCTGCTTCTATTTTTGTTCATTTAACCTGTTTAGTACCAGCTGTGTTGTAGGTCCGTCTACCACTGAAGGTATTACAAGGCGAGGCTGCAACAGGTTACTAGATACAGGTGAATTATTACGGTTATTATCTTTTATTTGTATGGCTTGTAAGCTCCTTGGGTCAGTAAGGTCCGTACCTACTGTTACAATGTATGTCAATGTTTGATATTTTATGGTTTTCCGTCCTCCAACTTTATTGTACTGCGCTACGTAACAGTGTTGTACTGGGTCCAAACAAGTGCCGGGTACCGGGTTATCCGTAAAAAACAAAAATGTACCCGCCGGGTAACCGGGTACCTGGCTGGGTAGTTTTGACTTACCTGCAGGGTGAGGAGGACCGCGGCGGAGTGTGAGGATGACCATGGCGACATCCTGGTGGCGGTGGGAGCAGCAGCAGACATCCTGGTGGCGGTGGGAGCCAGCAGCAGACATCCTGGTGGTGGTGGGGAGCAGCAGCAGACATCCTGGTGGTGGTGGGAGCAGCAGCAGACATCCTGGTGGCGGTGGCAGCAGAGGACGTCATTGTTCAGCCGGTGGGAGCAGCAGGAGACATCATTCACAGCCGTGCCGTTGGGAGCAGAGGAACATGTGACCGGAGCAGGAGCGTTACTATTGGACAGCCGGGGAGGAGCTGGCTGTTCAATAGTAACGCTCCTGCTCTGGTCACATGTTCCTCTGCTCCCACCAGCACCGGCTGTGAAGGATGTCTCCTGCTGCTCCCACCGGCTGAACAATGACGTCCTCTGTTGCCACCGCCACCAGGATGTCTGCTGCTGCTCCCACCGCCACCAGGAAGTTGCCGTGGTCCTCCTCACCCTCCGCCGCCGGCTGCAGGTAAGTCTTCTGCTGCTCTGCTCCTGCCGTTCTCACAGAGGAGGACAGAGGGAGCAGAAATTACCTAGCAGCGGGTTCCAGCGCCCTGGTGCCGTGCCCAGGTAATTTACCGGTACTGAAAATAGTGCTGGGTATGCCGGTTTCCGGTTAATTTCCAGGTACCTATCTACTATGGAATATGTACATGATCAGAATAATAATGGCTTCAACACTTTCCGCAGTGCAGTACCATGTGGGAAGGAGGACAAATAATATCGGAATGACAGAACGAGTACGGAATGGGACATTCGGTCACAGCCGTCTCGCCGCCACCAAGTCTCCGCCGGCGTTCGAACCCTCCACCGCTGGACCCTCGGCCCGCCAGCCATTTAGCCAAGGTAATTTAAGGGTAAATTTAGTGGTTAGGGTAGGGGGTTAATGGTTTAGGTTTTTAGGGTAGGGGATCAAGCTTTTTAAAGTAGGGGATTAGGGTAAGGTGTTAAGGTTTTTAGGGTAGGGGGCAGCGTTAGAATTAGGGGTTTTAGGGTAAGGGGTTAGGGTTTTTAGGGTAGGGGGCAGTGTTAGTATTAGGGGTTTTTAGGGTAAGGGGTTAGGGTTTTTAGGGTAGGGGCAGCGTTAGTATTATGGGATTTAAGGGTAAAGGGTAAGGTTAAGGACCTACCTTGGCGTCAAAGCAGCCGACTGCGAGAGGTCCCTGCGGCGACGTGAGTAGCGGTTAAACGCCGGCGGAGATTTGGTCGTGGCAAAACGGCCACAACCAAATGTCCTAGACCGGTAAGAGTACATGTATGTAAGAAGAGGAGGAGAGGGTATATAATGGTTATCTGCACTGATCTCTCCCCCCCCCCCCCCCCACATCCCCCACCCCCCATGAGTGTGATAACACGGAGTCTTACAGTGCACATCCACCAGAGTGCTGACGTTCGTGCTGCCCACTTCATTGTGCACCTCGCACGAGACGGGGCTCCGTGAAGAAAGAGTAGTCCAACCTGTGTCTCAAACATGCTGTCCTTCGCATCCTCAATGATCACACCGCCTTTAGCCCACCTGGGAAGGGTGAGAGCAGCCCAATAAGAAGTTGAACAGGCTCATTTAGAATGAGTCTCGCTCACTGGAAGTCTGTGGTAATCATTTAGGGTGTGTGTTACTCACTGGAAGCCATTGGTACTCAGGGTGAGTCTCACTCATTGGAAGGCAGTGGTACTCAGGATTAGTCTCACTCATTGGAAGGCAGTGGTACTCAGGATGAGTATCACTCATTGAAGGCAGTGATACTCAGGGTGAGTCACACTCATTGTTGTATCCCGTTAAGAGTAAGTAATTTGTTGTTTTAGTTTAGATCTATACAATATGGCTGCAATTTGCTGTTATTGGAACTCAGTATTTCTATTGATTAAATGAGTTATACGAGCGAATATAATAGTCCTTATTGATTTCCCTGTGT